>NC_087203.1:115181084-115192548 GCF_015104395.2 Macrobrachium nipponense | reverse complement strand
TTTTTATTTTTCTTCTTTTTTTAATTAAAGTCTATGCCTTGGATTGCACAGTGCATAGGAGTGAAAGAAGAGTTTGTAACCCTTTATAGAACAGTATGCAATACATACGTGATGCATAATATATATAGAACTCTCTATGCATTTTTAAGATACTTACATTTTTCTCATTTTTTGTTAATAATGGAAAATGGAAAATCATAATTATTCATATCTACATTAATGTATATATATATGTGTGTGTATATATATATATTATATAATATATATATATATATATATATATATATATATATACATATATATATATATTGCACATCACTGTAGAGTGTGATGATTATGAACAGCGAATAAGGGTGAAATGAAATGACTTGACGAGCGCTCATGTATCTACACCTGATGTAGAAATACATGAGCGCTCGGAGTCATTTCATTTCACCCTCCTGGCTGATGCTATATATATATATATATATATATATATTTTAAATATATATATATATATATATATATATATATATATATATTCAGAAACAAGCTGCAAGTAAAGAAACAAGTTAACCAAAAACTTGAAAAATTTATAATAGCTGACAAATAAATGGGACCTGCCGGTTGAACCAAAGGCGTTCCTTTAGAAAGGGGTGCAAAAATAAACCAAGTTGATGAGCATGGTGATTTAGGATTATGGAAAAGGTGGAGAATTAATTTTAAACAAGTCTGTGTGTCACTGTAGTGTTTATGACGTCATACGGTTTGCAATACAGTCATTTAGTTGTCTCTTCGCTGATTACGAATATTCGGTGAACTCATTTTTTCTCGTTTTACGCTAAAATGTTTATTGTGTATAAGTAAAATGTATTTTTTAATGTATAAGTAAAATGTATTTTTTACTGTATCAGTAAAATTTATTTTTTATTTTGCTAATGTACATAGTATATCATTTCGGTTTTATTTAATGATTACAAAGCCTTCTTTGGTTTGTGTGTGTGTGTATGTATAAGGGGCTACTTCGAAATATGAATAGTAATCGTAAATTCATTCTGTGCAGTCATTTGTATACATTTTTATTTATATATATTCCAAAATTACATGGTAGCAGACTTAATTACAGATAACCTTCTCCTTGTTAATTTCTGCATAACAACACAATATCTGCATTAGCATACGTATGCAAGTACCGTAATTTCATAACTAAACAAATGTTTATTTCAAATATTACTTTAAACATTGTTGTGTTGTGAAGATGTTTGGTGCTTAGTCAGAGATGGAGATACGTAGTGCCAATTTAACATTAACATCATTTGGAAGCATACAAAAAAAATAAAAAAAACATATATTTCGTTTTGGAGTAGTGGCTTCACATCAGTGCACCTCACGCGATTCACTGTAGGCATTACTTGAATTTCTTTGCAGCATCCCTTCGGCCCTAGCTGCAACCCCTCTCATTCCTTTCACTGTACCTCCATTCATATTACCTTCCTCCCATCTACTATTCCTTCTGTTTCACCTTGAAAGCCGTCATTAATCTCGATTTCCCTTTCAGCGCTGAATGACCTTATAAGCCCCAGCGCTTTGGCCTTTGGCCTAAATTTTATATTCCATTTCATTACTCTCGGCTTCACTTTCAACGCTGAATGACCTCTCAAGTCCCAGCGTTTGGTGGCCTAAATCCTGTATTCCAATTCCATTAAAAAAATATATATACATATATGTTTTATTAATGTATTAATAACAAGGTCGTTATTTCCAATAGATTTTTTGCTTTTATTTTCTCCAATTCCATTTTAAAAATTTAGTTTTATTAATGTATTAATGACAAGGCCGTTATTTGCAGCTATTGTTTTACTTTTATTTTTAGTATTTTTTATCTTTTTTTTATTTTTGTATTTATTTTTATTTTTGTTAGCCCCGTAACCGAAGGAAGACAGGAAATTTACTGCCACCTGTTCGTTATTTTACTTATATTTTTAATTTTTTTAATTTATTCTTTTTCTTATTTTATTTTTTATTTTTTTTATTTCTTTTATTTACTTTTTTTTAGCCGTGTAACCGAAGGAAGACAGGAAATTTACTGCCACCTTTTCGGGTTTCCTTTCTTTACTGTTACATTTACGATACCAGGGGGTACATATTTTGCGTTCCAGAATTACGCCTCGCCCAGTGAATTCCGAGTGAAAAGGTAATTACCGGAACATTGTTCGTCAGTGTTTTATCGCATTCGGTAATTTAAGCTTTAGTTCATTGACGAAATGTATACAAAAATTAAGATGGAATGAAATGAGAAAAATAAGCAGCTTGAGATTAGTATATTTATTTAATTTAAGCTTTAGTTCACTATCGAATAATATACACAAGAATTAAGATGGAATGAAATGGAGAAATTTGTTTGAAATAATATTTTATTTATCTAATTCAAATCTTACTTCACCGTCGAATATAAACTAAAATGAAGATGGAATGAAAGGGAAATATAAGTAGTTTGAAAATAGTATATTATTTATTTAATTCAAGCCTTAATTCACTGTAGATTATAAACAAAAATTAAGATGGAAAAAAATGGAGAAATAGGTTGTTTGAAATAGCATACTATTTATTTAATTTAAATTTCAGTTCACTGTCGAATACACACAAAAATTAATATGGAATCAAATGAGAAAATAATTGATTTCAAAATGGTATATTATTTACTCAAAACAAGCCTTACTTCACTGTTTACTGACGAAATATATAAAAAAATTAATATGGAATGAATGAAGTGAAAGAATGAGTTTGAAAATAGTATATCATTTATTTAAATCAAGTCTTTCTTCGCTGTCGAATATATACAAAAATTAATATGGAATGAAATGGGAAAAAATAATTATTTGAAAATGGTAATTATCAAATATTTTTACAAACTCATTCAGTAATTTTTGCTGGATTTTTTTTAATTGTTTTTAGAGATTAGGATAGAAGCTTGCAGTGACACATATGGTGCTTTGAACCTTTCGTTCCAGTGATGTTCCCATCGAGTTCTCAAATTCTTAGAAGTATAGAAATTCCAGTCAGGAGAAGTACGAGATTAAGGGAAATAATCTGTGATAATTTTTTTTAATATTAAAAGGAAATAATTATAATTATTTTCTTTTCTTCAGGTACAGACGACTCCTCTGAGGCTTCAGTAGTTGTAAAGCTTCTGAAAGAGGTATGTTTATTTAATCAATTTATAAATGCGATATTAAAATCAATTAGTAATAGAGCGATTTGTAAAGTTTCAAACTATTTTTTTCCCGCAGTATTCCCATTTCAACGGAATATCCCTCCTCTCTCTCCTCTCTCTCTCCTCTCTCTCTCTCTCTCTCTCTCTCTCTGGTGTCAGTGACCTTAGTAGGCGTAACGCTAGAAAACTCTTTAATAAATCTCTCTCTCCCCCCCCCTCTCTCTCTTTCCTTTCTCATATATATGATAGATATAATATATTGTAGATAATGATAATATATATAATATGTATTATATGTATAATAATGGGACGCAGTTGAGGGTTTTCATGGGCAGCGGTTGAGTTTCATTCTGTACAGAAAACTGTTTTTGTTTGCCATTTTTTCCGGTTTTATGGTCGTGGGTTTTTGTTTTATGGTTTGATTTTGGTTTAATTTGATTAACTTTCATGACAAATTATATATAATATATAATATATATATATATATATCTATATATATATATATATATATATATATATATTATATATAATATAATATATAATTATATATATCTATTATTACAGAGAGAGAGAGAGAGAGAGTATTGCCATGGACATGTCTATGTACTTCCCACCAAGTGGGGCTGATATAATCTTAATCCTCTCTCTCTCTCTCTCTCTCTCTCTCTCTCTCTCTCTCTCTCTCTCTCTCTCTCTCCCCTCCTCCTCCTCCTCCTCCTCCTCCTCCTCCTCCCAGAGCTTTCGGAGACATCTGACACTACCGTTACTAATCTAATTGTGCATCACACATGTTAAGGTTCAACTCACGATGTCGGAATCATCTTTGCCACTTAAGTTGATTTACAAGTTTTGTTTACGTAACTTGTTGAGTCGTTTTTATCTTCTGGTCTCTCGATTCGTTACTGAAAACTATATTTGTCCTGTTACTTTTATATTTGATTGATGAAATTCAAGAGCAATCCTTAGTGACATTGGTATTTTTGTCTGGTTACTTTTGGTTTCCAAAAAAATAAATTCAGGAGCAATGCATAGTAAATATTGGTCAGCTGATGTGGTGGTTAGTGTCGTGGTATCGCGCTCAGATGTCGCGGGTTCGCTACTTCCGCCAGGCAGATGTAAAATCGCTGGTTCCGTATCGTGATCAGTTACTGCTGCAGTGTGGGGCCTGCAGTGGGAAGTTGCAACCAACATTCTTTGGAAGCCTGAATTTGAAGTCAATGGCCCCTTTGGTGGGCTTGTTCCGTGTTAATAGGTTTTATCTACTGAAATAATAATAACAATAATATAATGATAATGATAGGATAAAGTAAAAACCACAAATAATTTCAGGTTGATAATAAATGTATGTTTGCTTAAGAAATCTCTTGAAAAAAGGCTGATAAGTGAAAGAAATTCGCCTGTCATGAAAAAATCTCGATGGGGAAAAATGAAGACTTTACACTGACTTTTTTCGTTTTTTTTTTTTTTTTTTTTTTTTTTTTTTTTTTTTGTTTTTTTTTTTTTTTTTTTTTTTTTTTTTTTTTTATTTTTATTTTTAGTCCGTGAACTTCCTGAAGATAAGAGCGACTCCATAAAAGTCCTCACCCTAAGAGTTTGATGAGACCCCGTTAATTTTGTTTTATAAGTTTTATCGCAGTTCATCACTCGCCCCGTTTGTTAATCCTCCAAATCAGCCACCTCTTCGTAGGAGTTCCAACGCCCATACACCCAACCCCCCACCCCCCAAAACCCTTAAACTTCAGTGGCAATTTCCCTTACGTTATATTGCTTTATCCGTGAGAAGCGAATTTCGCAGGAAATAAAGTTTGCCATGTAACAGTGCCGGCCTAAATATTTTGAGGGAGTATCCGAGAGCTGTACCCGGATGTTGAACGTATGTATATTAGGTGGGGCTTCGTCCCCCCGCTCTTCTTCCGCCTCCCCTCCCTCCCTCCCTCTCGCCTCCCCCACTCCCCCGCCCCCCCAGCCCCTACGATGAAACGTTACGTAGAGATTTCGGCGTGGCGTGACCCCAAAAATGCCGGGGTGAAATTTGAAATAAATTTCGTCTAATGGCCCCGAAAGTTTTGGTGTAGACTTTTCCTGAATATGTGGTCTAGGTTCGTATTTAGGTTACGTGGGGCGAAACTGAGATTAGCCATGTATATTGTCTATACAGTCTATGTTGCTTGTTTGTCAACACGCTCGTCTTTTGTTTGCTCTGTATCTTTGGTTTGATGTTAGTGTTTGTGTTTTTCATATCTTAAATCTGCCAAGAAAACAAGAAGTTACATACTTGGTTTTCAATATCTCGACATTGGAGAAAAAGCCTAATTCTCATATCTTTGTATATTGTCTATGTCTATGTTGCTTGTTTGTTCTGTATCTTTGCTTTGATGTATCTTTGCAATGAAAACCAAAATTACATACTTGGTTTTCAATATCTCGACATTGGAGAAAAAGCCTAATTCTCATCTTTGTATAGTCGTCTAAAAGTCTATGTTGCTTGTTTCTTCTGTATCTTTGGTTTGTTGTCAGTGTTTGTTTTTCAGATTTTGAATATGACAAAAAAACAAGAAATTACATACATGGTTTTCAATATCTCGACATTGGAGAAAAAGCCTAATTCTCATCTATGTATATTGTCCATACAGTCTATGTTGCTTGTTTGTTCTGTATCTTATGTTTGATGTCAGTGTTTGTGTTTTTCATATCTTAAATGTACCAGGAAAAAAAAAATTGTATTCTTGGTTTTCAATATCTCTACATTGAAGAAAAAAACAAAAAAAAAAAAAAAAAAAAAAAAAAAAAAAAAAAAAAAAAAAAAAAAAAAAAAAAAAAAAAAAAAAAAAAAAAAAAAAAAAAAAAAAAAAAAAAACTAATTCTCAGATGAGTCACCTTTATTTTTTCAAAATATGTTTTTTTTTTTTTAACTAAAATAAGGTCAGGATGAATCCTGACAGAGATGGATAAAGCAAATAGAGGAATCCTTATTTTTCTCCTAACCATCACGTCTTAATGGGAGGGTAGTGTAGTGGAGAGGAGGCAAATGCACTTGGAAAATAATTCTCTCCCACCCACACCCAAACACCCCCCCCACCCCCATCCCATCCCCCTCCCTAGGCTTCCTCTCTTTTTTTTTATTTTTTATTTGCTTTCTGGAAACGAAAGCAAGCGGAATGGAAATGACAGGGTATGGATGGCTGGGGAAGGGGATGGGTGTAAGGATGGGTTATTTGGCTTCTATGAAGGAGAAGAGAGAGGGTGTTGAAGTGGGGGGGGGAGGGGGGGATGAAGGAGGAGGGGGAGGCTGGTCCGCTGATAAAACACCCGAATGAATTAATGGAACGGAGAGGACGGAAAAAAAGTGGTAGTGATTCTCTCTCTCTCTCTCTCTCTCTCTCTCTCTCTCTCTCTCTCTCTCTCTCTCTCCCAGAAAACCCCAGTGACCAAGGGGGACTCGTTTGCAGGGGAATTATGGCCTCTTCCACGTCTAGACGAGAGGCTGACGCCGAGCAAAAGAGGAGGAGGAGGAGGAGGAGGAGGGAGGAGGAGGAGATAGTAAAGAGGAAGAAGCAGCAGCAGAGGTAATAAATGTTAGCCAAAAAGGAGCTCGGCTGATGGAGCCTTTAAGAAGGATAGACAGGCGGGTGGGTGGGGAGGTCCTTCGATGATGACGACATACAACACACACACACGCACATACACACATACACACACATGCATTGCTTGGTTGGGATCGTCAGGGCCAAAATGCTTAAAAGCCATCGTAAAGAGAGAGAGAGAGAGAGAGAGAGAGAGAGAGAGAGAGAGAGAGAGACTTTGATGCATTCATTTCCTTTATTTTTTTTTATTTCTAATTTTTTTTTTTTTTTTGCTAAAATTTGGCTGTCCTGTAGTTCACGTAGCTCATTTGTTTAGTTTTGCTAAAAGAGAGAGAGAGAGAGAGAGAGAGAGAGAGAGAGAGAGAGAGAGAGAGAGAGAGAGAGAGAGAGAATGAATAACTCAAATTAGTGTACCTGATTATTCCTGGATTCCTACTAAATCCTGATTTTTCATTTATATGGATTCCGACTGAAACCTGATATTTTTTCATTTAGGTGGATTACAACTAATTCATAATTCCTGCTTTTTTAATCATTTTTTGTGAATTCCTACTAATTCATGATTTTTCATTTATGTGGATTTCTCCTATTAAGTCCTGATTATTTACACCTAGGTGGATTCCCACTAATTCCTGATTTTTCATTTATATGGATTCCTACTAAATCTAGATTTTTTATTTATGTGGATTCCTACTAATTCCTGCTTTTTAAATAATCTTTTGTGAATTCCTACTGATTCCTGATTTTCTATTGTGTGGATTTCTCCTATCAAGTCCTGATTATTTCTACTTTAGTGGACCCTTACTAAATCCAGGTATTTCAAATTTACATAATTTCCTATTAATTCCTGCCTTTCTTATGTATGTGGATTCCCATTAATTCCTGCTTTTTTTATTTGTGGGTTTATATTAATTCTGAATTTTTTACGTTTATTGGATTCCTGCTAAATCCTACTTTTTCATTTATAATGATTCATACCAATTCCTATTTTTCATTCATATGGATTCCTCCTAAATCCCGAGTTTGACTAATGCCTGCTTTTATTCCTACTAATTCCCGATTTTTTTGTGTGTGGATTCCTACTACTAATTCCTGCACTCACTCAACAGACGAAATGTGATACTTCCTGCTTTCACTCCTACTAATTCCTGATTTTTTTAGTGGATTCCTACAACTAATTCCTACACTATCTCAACAGACGAGACGTGATACTTCTTGCTTTCACTCCTACTAATTCCTGATTATTTTTGTGTATGGATTCCTACTACTAATTCCTGCACTCTCCCAACAGACGAGACGTGATACTTCTTGCTTTCACTCCTACTAATTCCTGATATTTTTTTTTGTGTGTGAATTCCTACTGCTAATTCCTGCACTCGCTCAGTAGACGAGACTCAATGCTGCCTGCTTTCACTCCTACTAATTCCTGATTTTTTTTGTGGATTCCTACTACTAATTCCTGCACTCGCTCAGCAGACGAGACTTAATGCTGCCTGCTTTTACTCCAACTAATTCCTGATTTTTTGTGTGGATTCCTACTACTAATTCCTGCACTCTCCCAACAGATTAGACTTAATACTTTCGTCAGTATCACAAAAGTGATTCTGATCTTTTCCTTTGTAAATAAAAAGAACAAAAGATTTTTTTTGTCTTAACTTCCAGATACTCCTGTGTACTACCCCTCTCCCCTCCTCCCTTCCCCCATCCCTTTCTCTCCCCCTCCCCCTCCCTCCCCTCATTTCATCTAGAGTTGGCATCCTTCCTTCAAAAGATGATCCTTATTCTTTGGCGAATTTTTCCGGGGAAAAAGGCTGCTGCAGAGAGAGAGAGAGAGAGAGAGAGAGAGAGAGAGAGAGAGAGAGAGAGAAAAATTTTCCGGGAACAAGGCTGGAGACTGAGGGAGAAAGAGAAGAATTTTTCTGGGAAGAAGAAGAAGAAGAAGAAGAAGAAGAAGAAGAAGAAGAGAAGAAGAAGAAAGACGGACGTATTTTGAAATCGTTCCAAAATTCGTCATCGGTAAGTAAGCTCCAGCGATTCGTTCTTTTTTTTTTTTTTTTTTTTTTTTTTTTTTTTTTTTTTTTTTTTTTTTTTTTAGGCACGAGACGGTTTTATGCCTCTTTCACGGGAAGAGGAAGGGGAAAGAGGAAGAGGAAAGAAGATGAAGTGGAGAGAGAAAGAGTGAGGAAAGAAGAAGAGAAAGACGATGGGTAGGGGGTGTGGAAAGAGGAAAGGGAGGGGAAGAGGAAGGAAGGACGGAAGAGGAGAAAGAGGAAAGAGGAAAGACGAGGAAGTGGAAAGGGAGAGGGAAGAAGGAAGGAAGGAAGGAAGAGTAATTTAATGTGGAATTCTCCATAATTCTTCACAAGTGTCGAATTTTATGTGTTAAGTTTTCCCAAAAATGTCTCATTTTATGTCGAATTCTCCATATTTGTCCAAAAGTGTCGAATTTCGTCTCCATAATTCTCCAGAAGTGTAGAATTTTGACTCCGAATGTCTCCAGAAGTGTTGAATTTTGTCTCCAGAATTCTCCAAAAGTGTCGAATTTTGTCTCCGTAATTCTCCTGAAGTGTTGAATTTTGTCTCCAAATTTCTCCAAAAGTGTTGAATTTTGTCTCCAAATTTCTCCAAAAGTGCAGAATAAAACAAAATGTCAGATTCTCTAGGATACCAAATCATGTCGAATTTTGTATCAAATTCTCCGGAATTCTCACAATTCTTCAAAATTCATTAAAAACATTTATTTGAATTTTATGACGAATTATCCAGAATTCTCAAGAATACGTCGAACCCCCTAAAATTTCGAATTTTATGGAGAGAGAGAGAGAGAGAGAGAGAGAGAGAGAGAGAGAGAGAGAGAGAGAGACAAACCGCCTGGAATTATTTCTGGATTGTCTCACTCCTTAGATTTTTCTCCTGAAGAACAGCGTAGATTTTGCGCTAATGGAGGCATTATATCATCTATTTTTCCAGTCTGGAGGATAACCTGGATTTTACTGCAAGGAATTTTACTCCTTCAGAGGATGTCTTCCTCCGTCTTAGGATGAGGCAGTTTGATCCTTTGAATTTTTGTTGCTGTTTCCTACAAGGAGGATGTTGTTAGTCCTGTCTGTCTGTCTGTTTGTCAGTTCCTTTTCCTGTCTGTTAGCAAGATTCGACAATAATTGGTGTGAATCTTTTTCTACCAGAAGGTGCTCTTCATAAAATGGTAACTATACTCGGTTTTTTTCCATCTGTCCACCCGCCTGTGGTATTTGCGTATGGTAACACTGCGTCCCGGGCTTTAGATAGTTACATTCAGCTTACATTCAACAATAATAACCAGATCCTATTTCGAATATTAGCTGTGTAATTCGCATACAGTAAATTATTAGAACACTTTTCAGTTGCAAATGTACACCCAGATATCCTTTTTTTTTACCTAAAACTTACACATAGCTTAACTATCTGAAACACGGGACGCAGTGTTACCATACGCAAACACCTCAGGCGGGTGGACAGATAAATAAAAACAGTATAGTTATTATAATTTGGGAGATTGGTAACTATGGTAGATTCACATCAACAGTGCATTTGATGTCTAGGCTCGTCACTCACGACGCTCCTGATTGGCTGTTGATAAGCCAATCACAGGGCTGGAAACTCTCAGTCTCTCTCGAGAGTTCACATGGGTAGGATCTATGTTCCACTTCTCCTGAGGGATACGTCTTTCAGGAGAGGTGGAACATAGATCCTACCCATGTGAACTCTCGAGAGAGACTGAGAGTTTTCAGCCCTGTCATTGCCTTATCAACAGGCAATCAGGAGCGTCGTAAGGGACGGGCCTAGACATCAAATGCACTGTTGATGTGAATCTACTATAGGTGGAATATATGTCTTGGCGGAGGTTTGCGGTCTCCGTATGGTCATGTTCCATAGTTTTATAATATCGTTCTTTGGCGTAAAATACTTTCGTAGGATACGAGTTCGCCAAATGTGCATAGTAAAATATTGAATAGTTGTCACATTTTTGTGATATCTCTGATTTATATAGATAGTTCGGTTGATATATTCTTTAATATGCCCCTCCCCAGGGGTATTTTTATTACCTTGAGATTAGCAGGTATCGTGTAGCTCTCTCTCTCTCTCTCTCTCTCTCTCTCTCTCTCTCTCTCTCTCTCTCTCAACCCTAAACTACTAAAATAACAAGCAATCATCATTCATAATTCTTAATAGTGTAAGTTGCAGTATACCGTTTGTAATAACTTTTATCTTTTTTTCTTATTTACCGTATAAATCGTGCATATTGTCTTAATCCCCATACAAGGGTAGTGCCGTCAGTGCACCTCACGTGGTACACCGTAGGCATCACTTACGTTTGCTTGCAGAGTCCCTTATTCGGCCCCTAATGGGATCAACCTTTTAGCCTTTTACTTTACCTCCGTTCCTGACTCCTTTCTTCCATTTTGCTGTCCAACCCCTCCAACACCATTATTTTCACTGTCAAGTGCTTTTTAGCTAGATTTTCATAAAAAAATAAATCAAATATATTTTCTTGGAGTTTAAAATAGAATAAAATAAACATACAAACAAACAAAATAATACCGTCGACGATAAGACTATACTCCATCAGCGTCAGAACAGATTTCCGCAAAACTTGAGTGATCGCTGTCCATCTCTTTGTCGCCGCTATCCTCGCTGACTTTAATGA
>NC_087203.1:115168584-115178584 GCF_015104395.2 Macrobrachium nipponense | reverse complement strand
TTTAAGTAAATTCAGCTCTTCTTCATCATTATTCTCCTCTCTCTCTCTCTCTCTCTCTCTCTCTCTCTCTCTCTCTCTCTCTCTTTATAGCATTTACCTTGAAATCGAATTACATGTCTGATCACTATTTTTCATCATCAATCTCTCTCTCTCTCTCTCTCTCTCTCTCTCTCTCTCTCTCTCTGTCTTATCTTTTTTCTATTTATAGCATTTATAGTGAAATCAAATTACATATTTGATCACCCTTTTCATCATCAACATTCTCTCTCTCTCTCTCTCTCTCTCTCTCTCTCTCATCGAGGAAAAAGTAAATGCCTTTTTATCCTTTTGCAAGTAAATAAAGTTCAAGTAATAGAACGAGTTAATACCATTTAAGCGACTTATATATATACATCGTCCTCGAAAGGATGCCAGATGTTCCCGATTGTCCTAATTGTGTCTCTGTATCGCATATCAGAGCGTGGAACATTTTATTTATTTGTTTATTTTTTTATTCTTTTTATTTTTTAAGGTCCTGGGAACGTCAAGTACTATTTAACCCCTCGGCGGGTATGACTCGGAAGCAGTTATGTAATATGCAGACACTTCTGATAACACTTCAGCTGAAATGAGTCTGTCTGGCTTACAGTCTATCTGTCAGCTGTCAGTCTGTAGGTCTGTCAGTCTGTAGGTCTGTCAGTCTGTAGGTCTGTCAGTCTGTCAGTCTGTCTGTCATTGTCAGTCTGGCTGACTGTCAGTCTGGCTGACTGTCAGTCTGTCAGTCAGTCTTTCACCCTGTCTGTTAGTCTGGCCGTCTGTCTGTCAGTCTGTCAGTCTGTTAGTTTGTAAGTCTGTCAGTGTGTCATTCAGTCTGCCAGTCTCCCCGTCTGCCTATCAGTCTGTCAGTCTCTCTGTCTGCTTGCTAGTCTGTCATTCAGTCTGTCAGTCTTTCATTCAGTCTGTCAGTCTCTCTGTCTGCCTGTCAGTCTGTTATTCAGTCGGTTAAGTCTGTCTACCAGTCAGCCTGTTTGCCAGTCTTTTAAAAGGTCTGTCATTCAGTCTGTCGGTTTGTCAGACTGTCAGTCTATCTGTTGGGCAATTCAGCAATAGTTCTCTTGGCTGAGGGTAGTTACAAGATAATTAAAATTTATTTTATATATACTACCCATCCATTTATTGATTTACATTTACATTTTCTATTGTTATCTATTAATTTATTAACTTTTCTTTTTATTTTCTAATAATTGATTTTTTCTTTCCAAATATCCTATTTCCTTCTGTTATTTCTTTGGGCATGTTCCATATGAATGGGATTTTATCTTCTGAATAATAATAATAATAATAATAATAATAATAATAATAATAATAATAATAATATCACAGGCCAATTTTCACCCTATATCAGCAATATCCAAAACAGACATGATACTGTTAGCACTGGGTATAAAATAGAACAGTCTTAAGGCAAATGATTGACCCAGTAAGCACTGAGACTGTCTTATTATCGATTTGCTTAAAAAGAGTAATCAAGCGTAGATGATCGGTGTATTTTATTTATTATATTTATTTATTTATTTACTTTTTTTTGCTATATGTTGTAATGAATCAATTCATTATTTTTGCAAAAATAGTCTTCTACGCATGTATAATTAAATTCATTACAACATATTGTAAGAAAAAAATATTGTAATGAATTTAATTATCCATGGGTAGATTATTTTTTAAAAAATTAGTAAATTTTACTGTCTTTTTTTTTTATTTCGTCATCTGAGCTTAATTTTTGATAAATCATTTTCTATCTTTATAATCAATATTAACTTAATATTTTACTTCGGGCTCAAAGCTACTTACCAATATTCATTTCAGGTTGAAATGCCGGATATGAAAATGACAGAAAACACTACAAAATAAACTCATAATAATAATAATAATAATATAATAATAATAATAATAATAATAATAATAATAATAATAATAATGAAATAGAGGTTCTGCAGGTACTAAGAATTTTATTTTTATTCGGATATTCCTTCTTTCGAGAAATACTACTTACGAATACATTTGTGAAAATTATCATATATATATAAATATATATATATATATATATATATATATATTATATATATATATATATATATATATATGTATATATAGATATAGTATATATATATATATATATATATATATATATATATATATATTATATTAATATACATATATCTATATATATATATATATATATATAGATATATATATAAATATATATATAATATATATATAATATATATATATATTATTAATTATTTATACATGTATATTAATGTGTATAGAATAATATATATACACTGGTTTCTCGGGATGATTTAACAATTTCGATCTTTATATTATTAAAAATTTTATTTTCATGCGTATCCAAAATCTTGAGTTTGGTAAATGTCATACTTTTGCAACGTAATATTAACTAAGTATATTTAGTAGTGAAGATATTTAGGAAAAATCTGATGAAAACGCTTGATGGAAATTAATTCTAATAATTCGATATCCGAGTCTCATGGAAGCTTTGGGTACCCATCATCCCCCAAAATTTAATTGACACATCAAACCCTTTTAAAGAACTAAGCACGATGACGTCACGAGGGTCGTATAATCGAAATCAAAACCCCCGAAATATTTTGGGGTAATTTGTATCGGACTCGTCCGACAAGTTGGCGCCTTGGGTCTCTCTCTCTCTCTCTCTCTCTCTCCTCTCTTCTCACCGACGATTCCCCCTAAGCCCCGCCTTTTCCATGACGCCGCCAATCAGCGTCCATCGTCACCCCTTGTCTCCGCCCCCTCGGTGATTTCCGCCAATCGCGTTCTTCTTCGCTGTCAGTCTGGAATGTCTCTCTGGGAGGGGAAGACTGGTTCGCGTGAGGAGCCTATGATGTTCGGATGCGTTGCTGTGGCTTAATATTTTGAATGGTGATAGTTTTTTTTTTCTTCTTCTTTTAAGAAGACATATTTTTAGATTATCAAAGAGTTGCTCCTTTTATTTTTTAAAGAGATTTTTTTTTTATCTACTTACATTTATGGAAGGCTAGATTTTGCTTTTTGTGAAGGATTTTATTTCCTAAATCTTAATTTCTCTTAAATCTGAATCAGTGATCGATATTATATATATATATATATATATCTATATATATATATATATATATATATATATTTATATATATATATAATGTATAATGTATATAGATAATGTATCTATATCATATATATTATATAAATATATATATATCATATATATATATATATATATATATATTATCATATATATATATATAATAATATATAATGACTTTTCCTATTACCTTCAGTTACCTCTTTCAAATAAACACCTATTATAGTAAGAACAATATTAGAATCAAAATAATAATAATAGTAATATTGATAATAATAATAATAATAAGAATAGCAATAATGATAGTAGTATACAACCCATATAATAATAATAATAATAATAATAATAATAATGATAATAATAATAATAATAATAATAATAATAATAATAATAATAATAATAATAATAATAATAATAATAATCTATTTTAAGGCAACCCTAAGTCGGCGCCGGAAATCAAACGGGGATATCTCTTCAAGAGATCTGGCGCTGCTTCGAAACTCGCAAACTTCTCCCCCCTTCCCCTCCTCCCCGCCCTCACCCCTCCACCCAGGCCCCCTACAAAACCTCTGAGCCCTCACCCCACCCCCGCTTTCACAACCCCCTACCCCTACCCAAACAAGCAAACACAGACACATACAGCCTGAGAGAGAGAGAGAGGGAATATCTCGCATTTTTCATTTAACAGTTTTTACTGTAATGGCGATTTTATGCAAATGAAAATCCTAATTGTGATCTATGGTTTATACGGCTCTTCTATGGCCCGCATTATCACGGCGAAAAAATGGGGTTTTGGCTTGGCGTATGTATATATACGCTCGAGTCATGGGTCGTATATAAACGCACATACACAAATTGATAGTACTCTCCTGTAGGGAATTTATTTTTTATTTATTTTTTTTTATTTTAGATATACTCGTTGGAGTTAGCCAGCTTAGATCTAACTTTGTGAGGGATGGTTTTGTTCGCGCGCGCTCACGTACGTGCGCAATCACACGTGTGTGCGCGCGTATATATATATATATATATATATATATATATATATATATATATATATATATATATATATATATATATAAAACTGACGAAATGCAAAAAAGATAATAATAACACAAAATCAATCTCTCTCTCTCTCTCTCTCTCTCTCTCTCTCTCTCTCTCTCTCTCTCTCTTCTCTCTCAGGTAGTCTCTACGCCCCTCTTCCCCACTCTCCCCTTCCTCACCCCCTTCCGTCCACACCCCATCTGCATTAGCACACACACACACACACACACACACACCCTGGGCCGCTCTCGATATAATATTCCCACGGTTAAAATAACGGCGGCAACAGCAAAGGGCCCTTGTGGACTCCTCCGACGGGAATTGAACCTCTTGATTAGAAAGGTCCGCCGGAGTATTATTACTACAATTCTGGCTGCGATTCATTATGGGCCGTAACAGTGACGGTCTGTTATGTATATGTGTGTGTTGTCTGTTTGTCTTATTGAGATGTCGACAGAAAGGAGGGAGAGAGAGAGAGAGAGAGTTGAGATGGTGACAGAGAGAGAGAGAGAGAGAGAGAGAGAGAGAGAGTGTGAGAGAGAGAGAGTATTTCTGTTCTCATTTTCAATTTTTCTTATTATATTTTCAGACTGTGTGTTTGTGAGTGTGTGTTGTGTGTATGTGTCTGTGTACTTTTGAGAGAGAGAGGAGAGAGAGAGGAGAGAGTGAGAAAAAAATGATAAAAAATTGATTCCTTCCTTTTCTTTTCTCATATTCACTACTTTCTTATAGTTTTAGATTCTGTGTGTGTTGTGAGTGCCTTTAGGACCTTTTTGTAGATGGTAAGTAAGAGAAAGAAAGAGAGAGAGAGAGAGAGAGACGAGAGAGAGAGAGAGAGAGAGAGAGAGAGAGAACTTTTTTACTTTTATTTTCACCCTTTATATTTTTCCTGCCTTAAATTTTTTCCTGTTAAATTCTCAGACGCTTGAAGCTGAGGTTGATGGATGGTTAGATTTGATGAATAGATGGAAATGCTGTAATTATTGGACTGTCTGTTTCCATTTCCCCGTTGTTTCTGGCTCTCTCTCTCTCTCTCTCTGTCTCTCTCTCCCTTTGTGGTAGCGAGTCTAAACACAATTTCAATTTACTCTCTCTCTCTCTGATATTGTGCAGGCAATTAATGAAATTAAAAATGGAGCTGCTGCAGGGCCGGATGGAGTCCCTGCTATTTGTTAAGAAAGTAGTTCATTCTATCGCCAAAGCCACTTGCAATATTATTAAGACAAAGTGTAGATACAGGCAAGATTTATGATGAGCACAAATTAGCATATATCACCCTACTTTCAAAAGTGGATCAAGACTAGAGGCAAGTAATTATAGGCCTGTGAGTATATCACATATTATGAAAGGTATGAAAGGGTAATGAAGAAAAATATTATGAAACATTTAATAAAAAATAATGTTCAATATAGGACAACACGGTTTCGTACCCGGAAAAAGTACACAAACCCAACTGTTAGTCCACCGTGAGAACATATTCAAAAATATGAAAAGCGGAAATGAAACAGATGTGGTTTATCTAGACTTTGCAAAAGCTTTTGACAAAGTAGACCATAATATATTAGCAAAGAAAATTAGAAAACACAATATCGTAGATAAAGTAGGAAGATGGTTAAAAGAATTTTTACACAACAGAAAACAGATAGTTATTGCAAACGATGAGAAATCGGATGAAACCAAGGTAATATCCGGTGTGCCACAAGGTACGGTGCTAGCTGCAATATTGTTTGTTATTATGATTGAAGACATAGACAGTAAGTTAAGGATCGGTAGTGAGTAGTTTCGCTGATGAAACAAGAATAAGTAGAGAAATTACTTGTGATGAAGATAGGAACGCTCTACAAAGAGACCTTAACAAAGTATATGATTGGCCGGAGGTAAATAGGATGGTATTAACTCTGATAAATTTGAATCAATAAATTAGGAGACAGAGAAGGAAAGCTATATGCATATAGGGGACCTAATAATGAGACAATCACAAATAAGGAAGCAGTTAAAGACCTTGGTGTGATGATGATAGGAACATGTAGCTAAATGATCAAATAGCCATTCTGTTGGCAAAATGTAAAGCAAAAATGGGAATGTTGTTACGGCACTTCAAAACAAGAAAAAGCTGAACACATGATTATGCTTTATAAAACATATGTTCGTAGTCCACTTGAATATTGCAATATGATATGGTACCCACACTATCAAAAGGATATTGCACAAATAGAGAGTGTACAAAGGTCCTTTACAGCTAGAATAGAAGAAGTTAAGGACCTAGACTACTGGGAAAGACTACAATCTTAAAATTATATAGTCCCTAGAAAGGAGAAGAGAACGCTACATGATAATTCAGGCGCTGGAACAGATAGAAGGAAATACAGAAAAATATCATGAACTAAAAAATATCGAAGAGCAAGCAGAGGTAGATTAATAGTGCCCAAAACTATAGACCAGGAAAAATAAGGAAAGGCACACAGAACATTGATCCACGGTCACACAGCTTTTCGATAATGCAGCGTCTATTCAATGCGTTGCCAGCTCATCTGAGGAATATAATCAGGAGTGAGCGTAGATGTGTTTAGATAAGCTCGCAAATATCTAAACTGCATCCCCAGACCATCCAGATTGGAAGATGCAAAATATACGGAAGATGTACTAGCAACTCTCTGGTAGACATTAGAGGCGCCTCACACTGAGGGACCTGGGGCAACCCGAACGAACTGTAAGGTCGTAAGGTCTGTTCAATCTCTCTCGGTCTCTCTCTCTCTCTCTCTCTCTCTTTTGTGGTAGCCGAGTCTAAACTCAACTTTTCTCTCTCTGCTTGGGTCTAAGGTCTCTCCCGAACTTCCCCCTCGTCTCTCTCTCTCTCTCTCTCTCTCTCTTGGTTTGTGGTAGCGAATCTAAGCTTAATTTCCATTTACTCTCTCTCTCTCTCTCTCTCTCTCTCTCTTTGTGGTAGCGAGTCTAAACACAATTTCAACTTTCTCTCTCTCTCTCTCTCTCTCTCTCTCTCTCTCTACTCTCTCTCTCTCTCTCTCTCTCGGTGTGGTAGCGAATCTAGCTTAACCATTCTATTCTCTCTCTCTCTCTCTCTCTCTCGATCTTTGTAAGTGCGAGTCTAAACATTTCACTCTCCTCTCTCTCTTCTCTCTCTCTCTCTCTCTCTTTCTCTCATCACCTGATGAGAATTGGCATGTGATTCCCCTCCAATAATCATTGTGCCGAATATTTAATCTGTGAATTATGTACCCCTTAATTAGACGAATGTTGAGGGTCGCAACTAGGGTGTATTAACAGTGAATACAAGTCACCGGCTTCCTTGTAATCCTAGCCAGTGCTTCATTCGACTACCCAGTATTTTCCAAATGAATCTTTTTTTCAATTAGGTTACTGACTTGAGTTTTCCTCCAGGAAAATATTGCTTAGAGTGATTTTTCCTCCAGAAAAATATTGCTAAAAGTGATATTTCCTTCAGGAAAATATTGCTACTAGTTAATTTTTTTCCTCTAAGAAATACTGCTATAAGTTATATTTTCCTTTAAGAAAATATTACTAAAAGTGATTTTTTCCTTCAAGAAAACATTGCTAAAATTTATTTGCCTCCAGGAAATTATTGCTAAAAGTGATTTTCCTCCAGGAAAATATTGCCAAGAGTTATTTTCCTCCAGGAAAAAATAGCTAAGAGTTATTTTTTCCTCTAAGAAAATATTGCTAAGAAGGAATTTTTGCTACGAAGAATTTTCCTCCAGGAAAATATTACCGAGAAGAATTTTACTCCAGGAAAATATTACGGAGAAGAATTTTCCCCCCGGAAAATATCGCTAAAAGCTATTTTCCTCCAGAAATTATCGCTGAGAAGGAGTTTCCCCCAGGAAAATATTGCTAAAAGTGATTTTCCTCCAAGAAAAATATTGCCAAGAGGGATTTTCATTCAGGAAAAATATTGCCAAGAGAGATTTCCTCCAGAAAAATATTGCTAAGAGGGATTTTCCCCCTCTTTCCGTCTCCTCCGTCCAAACTCTTTAGAAAAGTGATGATCTTTGAGGCGATAAGTGTAGAGGGCGATGAAGTTTTCCAATAATATGTGATAAAAAAAACTTCCGGGATGTTTGCCGAGCAGGAGAACTTCTAGATAAAATGCTTCCCTTATCTTCTGCCGAGGAGCATTCAAGCATTGAGGTTTTTATCTCTCTCTCTCTCTCTCTCTCTCTCTCTCTCTCTCTTCTCTCTCTCTCTCTTTGCAATTGTTTTTTTTTTACTCATGGAGAATCTCTTTTTAATAGGAGGTTTTTTTTGGGGGGAGAGGGGTTGAGTTTTTTTTTAACACCCGCGGATGAGGAAAACTCACCATACGGTGGATAAAGGACTATTCATTCTATGTCAAAATTTCTGAAGAATTTATTTTTTTTACTTTTGCATTTTTATACATTTGAATATTTTTTTACTTTGATCAGTTATTTTTTTTTTTTTTGAATCATTTTTTTTACATTTTAATTTTTTTCACTTTTGAATTAGTTTTTTTTTTTTACTTTTGAATCAATTATTTATTTATTTTTTTACTTTTGAATCAGTTTTTTTTACTATTGAATCAATTTTCTTTTCTTTTTCCTTTTACTTTTGGGTTACGTACTTTTTTTTTTTGTACCGTTTGACCCACAATTAAGCTATTTTTATCACCGGTATCGAAACTGCGTATGAATTACGACTCAGAAGTTACCTTAATGCATTTATTTAGCTAAATAAAATGACTGTAGTTTGAAAGAGAGAAGAGGTGAACCACAAAAGTAGTAAATGAAGCACAATTAGTAATTATTGCATGATTCTGTACAAAAGAACTGTTATATTTTCATTGATATTCTTTTTTCTTTATATTCTCTAATTCAGTATTTTTCTTTGTATTTTTTTTACTTTATAATTTTATTCCTTTTTTATTTCTATTATTTTGATTTTGCATTCTATTTGTTATTTTACATTATTTTTTCTTTGTATTTTTTTATTATTTTTCTTTGTATTTAATTTTTCCTGTATTTTTATTTTGTATTCTATTGTTATTTTACATTATTTTTTCCTTATATTTCTTGTTTTTTATATTTTCTTTATTTTTATTCATAATTTTTCTTCATATTTTCATTATTCAACTTTTTCATGCAGTTATTTTGATACATACTTTTTTATAACTTCCTCCGTATTCTCGCTTTGCAAAAAATAAAAGATACACTCTTAAAAACTGCCCCAAGAAGAAATGGTCAGATGATTGAGCGTGTTACCTCAGTCTGGCGTCGCATATTCCGGCGTGCCCAACTCTATACTTGCGAGAACGGAAAGTTTGTAGACCTTGAGAAACATTGAATGTTTGGGGGGGGGGGGGGGGGGGGGGGGGGGGGGGGGGGGGGGGGGGGGGGGGGGGAGGAGGCGAGGAGGGGGGGGGGAAAGGGGGATGCTGGTGTCCGTGCGACCTTTCGAGATAAAAGTGGCGATAAGTGTGAGTTTTAAGTGGAGGCTGTTTTTTTTTTGTTTTTTTTTTTTTAATCCCTCAGTACGTGGACTGGGAAAAATAAAGTCTGGGGTTGTTTGCGTTTAATCAATATTCGTTTATGAAGTTGCCTTATTGGGGTAATTTGAAATCGACGTATTGACGCGTTTTTCCAGTACATCATGTGTCAATTAAAATTCAGGTATCAAGAGGTATTTCCAGTACAGAAATTGTTAATTAAAATTTAGAAATTGTTAATTAGAATTTAGGTATCAAGAGGTGTTTCCAGTACAGAAATTATTGTTGATTAAAATTTAGGTATCAAGAAGTATTTCCAGTAGAGAAATTGTTAATTC
>NC_087203.1:115081084-115166084 GCF_015104395.2 Macrobrachium nipponense | reverse complement strand
ACACATTTTTACTGTTGCCAGCCAAAGCAACATTTCCTTTCAAAGGTTTTTTAAAAAATGGGAAACATTACATAGTTCATAAACGATTTGTTTACGCAAAGATTAAACAGAAAATTTAACAGTCTACTGCATTTTAAACCCTGTTTTTTTTCTGACTATTTATGTTTTAAAACATTATCCAGTGGCAATTTATTGAGCCACGTTCTAAGAGGATTTTTTGGTTGTGTGAATTTACTTGCTTCAAACCAACAATAGGAAAATACAAAAAAATAATAATAAATAATAAAAATAAAATACAATTTTCCGGCCAGATCCATCTATCTTCAGAGTTCGTAATTAGCGGCGGTACTTAGAATTAACACACAAATTACTTTGCACAAACAAAACATACATTGCGTAACTTCTAAGGCATCGTTAAAAGCGAGTTGGCTTAATTGAAGAGGCCTTTCTTATTCGTTGTTTTTTCCTATGGAAATCTTCTTATTGGTGTTGTCAACATCAAGGCGTCGTCCGACCTCCAGCTTACTTGGGACGCGTGCAAGATTCTCCACTCGGGTATAAGTTGCAAACATTATAGTCTTAGTTTTAACGTAAGTCAAAACTTGCTCAATCTACAGTCAAATAGAGCGTTGTTTCACGAACGAAAATTAAAATAAATACGCTGTATTTTATTAGAAATAATTGTCCTGTACTGCTTAACTGTACTTCTTACATTTTCATTCTAGTAAATACATCATAAATACCCTACCATTAAATTCCTATTGCTTTAACTCAACGTAGAACACCCTTTTCAGACCTTTTTAGTTTTTTTTCTAACCCCCCCAACAACAACAAGAACAACGACAAGAATAACAAAAACAACAAAGTATAGTTTGTAAGCTTATTACCCGAGTAAGCGAAAATAACTTTATTTTTATAGCAAAAATGGCTATTTTGTGTCATGGATGTCACTGGTCATTTTGCAGTCATTAAAAGGAATGGCCAGCATGTTCAAATTGCCATAAATTTGCAATTTTTGACTTATCATTCGAAAAGAAAGCCTTACCTGTTTTAAAGTTAATTAGTTATAAATTTAACTACTTTGTCTTGGTGTCGGTGTTAAATTCAACTGCTTTGTCTTGATATCTGTGATAAATTTAACTGCTTTGTCTTGATATCAGTGATAAATTTAACTACTTTGTCCTGATATCGGTGTTAAATTTAACTACTTTGTGTTGATATCGGTGATAAATTCAACTATACTTTGCCTTGATATCTGTGAGAAATTCAACTGTTTTGTCTTGATATCAGTGTTAAATTTAACTACTTTGTCTTATTATCAGTGATAAATTCAACTGCTTTGTCTTGCTATCGGTGTTAAATTTAACTACTTCGTCTTGATATCGGTGTATAATTTTACTTTATCTTCATATCAGCGATAAATTCATCTACTTGTCTTGACATCGGTGATAAATTCAATTACTTTGTCTTCAATTGCTTGCTCTTTTGAGATCGGTGCACACACATTTCACATTCCCATCCTCATGGCATGTGAATTCCAACAAGGAATTGCTAGAACGATGGGAAGGACAACAGGCAGAGAACTGCTCGAAAAAGCAAAACAGAAAGGCTCTGAAAATGGAAGGGGAAATCTGCGGAAAAGAAAGATATATAGAAAAAAGAAGACTTGGGAAAAGGGACCAGACAGCGGAAGGTTATGGTTCAACTTGGAACGCTGCCACTACTGACGCCAACGGCAGAAAAGTTATCCTAATATTCTCACTTATTTCCATTATTTGTAAGAAAAAAATTTTGTCAAAAAAAAAAAAACTTTCGAAAAGACAGCACACATTTTTTTTTTCCGTAGCTGAATATTAATAATTATTTCATTCAATTTAATCGATGAAGAAATGGTTTCCAGAGCTATTTGGAATTAATTTTTTCCTTTTAATATAAAAATTGTCAAAAAAAAAGTTCGAAATGAAAGCACAAAATAAATTTTTTATCCGCAGCTGAATAATGATAATTATTTCATTCAATTTAATCGATGAAGAAATGGTTTCCAGAGCTTTTTGGAATTAATTTTTTCCTTTTAATATAAAAAATTGTCAAAAAATAAGTTCGAAATGAAAGCACACATTTTTTTTATCCGTAGCTGAATATTAATCATCATTTCATTCAATTTAATCGATGCAGAAATGGTTTCCAGAGCTATCTGGAATAAATTTTTTCCTTTTAATATAAAAATTTGTCAAAAAAAAGTTCGAAATGAAAGCACGAAATTAATTTTTTTTTACGTAGCTGAATATTGATAATTATTTCATTCAATTTATTCGGTGAAGAAATGGTTTCCAGAGCTATTTGGAACTAATTTTTTCCTTTTAATATAAAAATTTTTCAAAAAATAAGTTCGAAATGAAAGCACGAAATTAAATTTTTTATCCGCAGCTGAATATTAATAATAATTTAATTCAATTTAGTCGGTGAAGAAATGGTTTTCAGAGCTATTTGGAACTAATTTTTTTCCTTTTAATATAGAAATTTGTCAAAAAAAAAAGTTCGAAATGAAATTAATTTTCGAAATTAATTTTTTTATCCGCAGCTGAATATTAATAATTATTTAATTCAATTTAGTCGGTGAAGAAATGGTTTTCAGAGCTATTTGGAATTAATTTTTTCCCTTAATTTAAAAAAAATGTTTTGTTGACGACGTCTAGTTTTTGGCCAAACGTCGCATAAGGACACATCTCCTCCAGCGATGTCTTTCACGGGTGAAATTAAAAGAGACCAACCTTCGACCTCTACCTAACATGGTTTGTGTGTAATAAAGGTCTGAAACTCGGGAAAGACTTTATGGACACCCTATTATATACACATACATACATACATATACACACAAGGGAAGTATACATTAAACCACAAGGTTTGGCAGCCTGCTCCGTATTTGGCAAATGGTCTTTTGCTGCCCACACTACTATTTACAATAATATCTTCCACAGCATTCTGTGGGGAGGGAGATTCAGCAGCCATCCTAATTTAGAAAACGGGTACCTATTTGGCCAGAGGTAAGTTAAGGTTGAGGTTAAATATGTGGTATCTATGGCAAAAGTAATAAATAAATAAATAAATAAGAATAAATATGTGTGTGTGTGTGTGTGTTTAATACACATACGTATATACGTGTACATCCATACACTGTATATCCTAAAAGCAAATACACGCAAATATAATAGGACAGACACACGTAAAGACGAATTGACAAACAAAAGAACTTCTGAAAATCGTCTCTATCACCTTCCAACCACCAACTCCTACCCTCCCCTCCCCCCCTCCCCTCCCCTCCCTGCCCAGCCCCCCCTTGGCTACCCCCACCCACTTCTTCCCCCCACCGCCCCATAAAAGCAAATCCTCTTTCTCCTTTGTTGCCCTGCATTTGCAAGTACAGCTTGTCTCTTATTAGCCCAAGAACCACTTTCGAGGGGAATCCCTGTTTGGTCTTTATGGCATCCGTCATTTGTCTGTAGTGCGGGAGATGGAGATGATGGCTTTGTTTGTTTTTTTGCCCTTGGGAGGAGAGGTACTCTATTAAGATGCCAGCATCCAGCAGCCTGGAGATCGCGGTATATCTAGTGCATTCATGGTGGGTAAATAGGGTATTCTGTACAGCCATACAAACAAATATGGATGCACCTTTTATATATATGTATAGATAATATATATATATATATATATATATATATAGATATATATATATTATATATATACATATTTTTTTTTTAGTTTACCTTAAATCCGAATCTGAAATTAAAAACAAAATTTTATCTCGAAATACCGTTAACCATCAAAATCATTTGTACTGAATAATAATAATAATAATAATAATAATAATAATAATAATAATATAATAATAATAATAATAATAATAACCACCAAAAAAAAACCCAGTCGAATTGAAGGACTGTTATAGGCCCCCCAAAAAAAAAATAATAATAATTTCAACATATAATAATAATAATAATAATAATAATAATAATAATAATAATAATAATAATAATAATAATAATAATAATAATAATAATAATAATAATAATAATAATAATTAATAGTTTCAACAACGAATGGTCGTTCTAGTGAGACTCGAATGTTTATCCGTCACGTAATCACGAATAATTAAACTAGAGGGTTACACATTCGGGCGGTTTTGGGCGAAATGGCCCCTCATTCCATGTAATGAGGAGATGATTCAGTGGCCCCCCAGGGTGCCAATTAATTCGATTAATTACTTAGGGCGAAGTACTTGTGCCAGATGGCAACCCTTTTCTGGCACTGTTTGGTCCGAAGTGGAATCGTTTTGGTATTCGGGCTGAAGTGGCGAAATTGAATGGTGATGACGGTCTTATTCCTTGTAGAGATTAAGGATGATACTGCTAACGGTTCTGTAATTTGTCTTGTAATCTCAAGTAAGAGACGAGGCATGTATATGTGTTTGTATGTATGTATGTATGTATGTATATTGTATGTATGTATGTAGGTATGTATGTATGTATACAAAGTACAGACAATAACATGAACAATCTAGATAAATGAGATAACATGAATAATAAAAATGAATAATCGGCTGATGTAGTATAAAAGGTAGTAATCATAATAATGGTAATATAACAGTAATAATATTGAGAATAGTTAAAAAAAAGCATTGAAAGTTTAAAAATCATATACATATTTATGTAATCACATATGTAATGTATATATTCACTATATATACATATACATTATATATATACTATATATATATATATATATATATGCATACACTATATAACAATTTCACAGATTATCTATAACCTCTAAAGCACTATAAACACTGCGATAGGAAGAAATAAAAAACCAGAAGTCCTACGGGCTGCTCTAGGAGCAAAAGCCCGTACTGGCATAAGGCCAGCTTAATCTCAAATAACAGACCAGAAATATCCCCGATAAATAAAATGATTACATTTCTTTGACCCCTCCTATAAACTGCCGAAAGAAAAGCCCTTTCAGGTACAGAGGATAAGGGATAAGGGGGTCCCACCCCCAGGATAAGGGGGTTAGCGCCCCACCCCTCCTCTTCCCCCATTCGCTGGTATTGAGAGTCACAATACCCTTCGTGGATACGAGGTGAGGTTTTGGGGCACTGCTAACTTTGCCCCTCTCGGCTTCTTTGTCTTTTCTTGGGTGTCTTGTAACTCCTTTCTTTCACGTAACTCCTTTTTTTTTCTTGTAGCTCCTTTCTCGTGACGCCTGATTTTATCATGTGACTCCTTGCTTGCTATTCCTTTTTTCTTTTTCTTTTTTTAATCTTGTAACTCCATCCATGTAACTTATTTCTTGTAACTCCTTTCAAACTCCTTTCATGTAACTTTCTTTTTTGTGGCTTTTCTTGTCGCGTGACTCCTTTCTTGTATCTCCTTTCTTGTAACTTCTTTTTTTTTTTACCTTTCCTTTCTTATAACTCCTTTCTTCTCATTTAATTCCTTTCCTGCATCTACTTTCTTGTCATGTAATTTCTTTCTCTTATCTCCTTTCTTGTAACTCCTTTCTTGTAACTCCTTTCTCTCAGCTCCTTTTTTGTAACTCCTTTCTCTCGACTCCTTTCTTGTAACTCCTTTTGTAACTCCTTTCTTGCATCTCCTTTCTTATCATCTGACTCCTTTCTCTCAACGCCTTTCTTGTAACTCCTTTCTCTTAAATCCTTTCTTGTACGTTTTTCTTGTCTGCTTTCTACTCCTTTCTCGTAGCTGCTGTCTTGTCATGTAACTCCTTTCAAGTGACTCCTTTACATCGGCCTCCCATCCTCCACCTCCTTCTCCCATTTTTCGTTTAATCTCCTTTCCCTCCTCCCTTTTTCTCTCCCCCTCCCATCCTCCCTCCCTTCCCCCTCCGGCTACGTTCCTCCCTACATACTGGTCTGCGGTGGAGATAATAAGGCGGGGTGGTAGTTAGTTATGGTTATATGGAACCCGGGAGAGGAGCCGAAGAGAGAGAGAGAGAGAGAGAGAGAGAGAGAGAGAGAGAGAGAGGGGGGCCCTTTCTTTCTTTCACCTTTTATCTATGGTTATACTCACGCAAGCGTCTTCAAGTCGTGCTTTGATGTATCTGCTCGTTTTAAGTCGTAATGGGAGGAGAGAGAGAGAGAGAGAGAGAGAGAGAGAGAGAGAGAGAGAGAGAGAGAGAGAGAGAGAAGAATTTAGGGGTAAGCCCCTGTCTGTGATATATCGAATCTCACGGGTTAAACACACGGTATTTGTTAATACTTCTCTAAAAAAAATATAAATAAATATAAATATAAAAGCACTGGACAAGTTATTGGGAAATATGGTTAACAGTAACCTGTTGTTCGATGGTATAGCAAATGATATTAGCTAACTCTTCCCTAAAAATAAAAAATTAAAAAACACACACACACACTGGAAAAGTTTTTGGAAAATTTTTTTAACAGTAGGGTACAACAAACAAAAGATATTGCAATACACTCCTGAACCCATGAATTAGCCCCTGGTCACTGACCAGCCCGAACATATATCCCCACATTTACCCACTAAGTGGGTAATTTTAACTGTCAGTGTTACCAACGCTGCAGGTAAATCTAGTCCAAATGAGTTACCGTGTGTTACCGTTGGCAACGCTGCCGCAAATACCTGCCACCAGTGGCCTGTCTCCTCATTCCTCAATTGTTTTTTGTTCGCCTTGCTGCTGCGGATCAGTCCCACATCATGGCGAACTTTGGTCATTTAGCCCGACCCCACTCAAAGAGAGTTTTTTTTTTCGCATCTTGGTTACAAACAGCCTTCTACTGCTGGATATGTTGGTGCTCATCGGCTCTAAAAATAACAACGTTGTCGCCGACTGCAAACGCCTCTGCTTCTTTACTTCATCTACGTTCGACGATCGAGCCTTCTACTGCTGGATATGTTGGTGCTCATCGCCTGCTCTGCACTGCCCTTCAAGCGTTGGATGAGTACCCGCATACATGATCGACGTTCCTTTTCGTTATTTCGTGTAGTAGGAGTTTAAAAGGTTTAAGTGCATACTAGTCAGAGATGTTTGTCTGGTCAGGAGACAACGAAACATTAGTTAGTTATTCCAGAGATTAGTGGACAGGTTATCATCTAGTATGTTAAGAATATTTCTAGCCTGACGAATAATTTCAACAAAAATAGAGATAGTGGTACTAGTAGTATAGTGAATTCTAATCGTTCTTTTTCAGCCCCCCTGCCTGTTTTCCAGAACCAGCCCTAACGGGTGCTGGGGGGTAATGGAGAACCGCAAGCCTCCGATGTAGGTTCTGCCGGCCCCCCCGGCGCGGAGCAGGCAGTGTTGGCAGCAGTTCCCATCCCCTCGATTTGTAAGTTCTCAGATGATGAAAATTAGGTCTGATACAGACGAGAGTAGGGATAATTGGCTAAATAGTTTGTTTAGGAAGAGAAGTGCAGGCTTCTTCGGTCGGTTTTCTATTGATAGTAGTTTAGTAGAGGTACAGTGTCCCTAGAGCCTATTAGGTGTTTCTTGCTTCTAGTTCCTTCGTCAGAATCTTTTAGGCCATGGATTGGCCGTTCAGATCTGGTTTCGGGTCTGTCGGGTTCTGAAGGGTTGAATACTTATCCTTCGTCTTTAAGGTTACTTTCCTCTACTATACGATAGCGTAATTTTTAATATCGACTAATTCTCTGTTCAACGCATATCGACGTACGATAATTCGTTATGTAGAGAATCGAATAAAATAACTACGGCTAGCCTAGTGTTCACGATGATATATGTACAGTAGCTAGCCTAGCCAAAAGTATTCGCTGTACTACATAACGGTAGTGATTTTTATAGTGGCTAACGCTTTAGGCTCAGGCATTCTGACTACGGGATAATTCAGTACAGATGTAATTGAACGAACGAGAATCCGATCTTAGTATATTCAATATGAATGTAATCGAACAGAATGAAGATCAGATTCTGTCTGACTAAAGCATTTAGTGTATTGTATGTATCATCATATTAGCGTAGTATAAATACTAACTCGGCAGTCATTCACGCTCTGGAATCAGCTGATGGCGATACGGGTTTGCGTCGCCGTATCCACCTCATTCTTGTCCCTGATTGGCTAGCGTAACTAACGTAACAACTCTTCCTTACTTAGGTCAGGTTTGTCGTCTTGAAGGAGACGTGTTTTCAACTATGTTGGACATTTAACATAGTCAATACTCGTATCTTGTGGCATATAATTAGATGTCGGATACTATAAGGAATTCGTTGTATGACGTCTTCATACGTTTAACAGACTAATGGCTGTCAGTAATTACATTGTGCTTATGTCAATTACAGTTACAAAAGAATACCAGTTGATTATTAAATTACAGTGACAACTGAAATTAATATTTGGCCTAATAAAGTTAATTTAATTACCTTAGAATGTAATTTATTAATTTTCAATTAAATTGAAATATTATTTATTACTTTTCAATTAATTACAATTACACAAGCTTGTCAAAACAGCACTGTTGTGAGGAGGCGTGGCTTAAACAGACAATGATGCGGCTAGTCTTTTTTCCCTTGTCTCCAGATTCAACCATATCACTTGGTCTCGGCTAATGTTTTTTGTTTCTAGTTACCATAATGAGTATCTGGATACTTTAGCTTATAAAACGAAGTCATGCTGTTCGTCTTACGATGTAATTTAAGGCCAAAAATTTGACTGATACGTCTCATTGGAAGCAGTTTTTCCCTCGGCTTAGATGCGTAAAATTTAACGATTCCGTTCGTTTTTCACTCGTTTTCATAGGTATACGAACCTTACACTTGATTAATCTTTACCGGTGTGAAACAACAGTAAACGACTCTTTCATGCTGTTACTTTTATTTACCACGGCTGCGTTTGAATTCATACAAAAGCTTGGGACCTCTATCCAGGTTGCTGATGCACGTAATTTTGCCTTATCAGCTTCAGCTACATTTATAACATGAATACAGTAATTACCGTCGCACGCGGATGAATCACAAAAACAGACGTTGTTATCGGATTCGATTACTTTCGCACGCCGATCAATACAATAAAGTGATGTTGCTAAAGGATTCGATCGTATTAGCAACAAGTTCTCGTTCGGTTGTTCATAGCAGTACGCAGTTATACGAGTATATTATCATTAAGATAATACCTTTTAACTTAGAAGAGGGTGCAAATTTAGAAGAGGGTGCAAATTTATGGAGGTGGAGAAGTTAGACGATTGTAATATTCTCTCTCTCTCTCTCTTACTTTCCTGATTTCATTTTTTTTTCTCTACTATGCTGTTTTTCCACCCTCTCCTAACAATTGACTCGTTGTGCAACAGAGGTTTTTCTTCCTGTTACACCTTTTCAAACATTTTTCTGTCAATTTCCCTTCAGCGCTCAATGACCTCATAGTTCCCATATTCGGCCTTTGGCCTAAATTCTATTTTAAACCCTACAATCTCGCTGTCTGATGCACAATGCTGCCTACGCCAGCTGCGCGAGAGATATAGGAAGACTTATTTGCAATGTAGTTTCGATTTTAAATACTAACCCCATCGTAAAATCGAATTAACGCAAGTTAATTACAGTAGCTTCAATACGGACTGTATTCCACGACACGTCTTGAATAATTTCCTGATTTTCTAATGTTTCTCAGATTATCATGGGGACAGAGTCGGTCTAGTTTTTCTCTCGCCCAGTTTTTCTGTTAAAACTATATTGTCTTTACACAACCTTCTTCAGCTGCTCATTCTTCGGATGTCGCTTCGGAGTCTTCTCGCTCGACGCTCATACTGTTTTATATTTACCAATATCACAGTAGAGCCAGTTTCATGTTTCATCCTGAAATTTGGAGAAGATTTCTCTCTCTCAATCTCTCTCCTCTCTCTCTCTCTCTCTCTCTCTCTCTCTCTCTCTCTCTCTCTCTCTCTCTCTCACCGGGTTAAAGGAAATAATTTGGAGGGGCTGCCTTCGTAGCACCTTCCACGGGTCCTGTAGTTCTCAGGCTGCTGATGTTGATGCTTCAAGGCGGTCCGCAAACTCCGTATTTTCATCCTTACTTGTTTTGAGACGTAATGTGTCCTCCGTAGTTCTTGAGGAGCTACGGCAGTTGGAGATTCCCCTGCGCCATCGTTTGATTTGTATCGTACCGGTTGTCACACCACTCCTTTCATAGGGAGTAGTTATAATCTTCCTTCTTCGTTCCCATTTATATACCTTAGGAGTGTGAGACGTAATGTGCTTACCGCGGTAATTTCCGGGGGGGGGGGGGGGGCGGGGGGGGGGGGGGGGCTACGGCCGTTCGCAGTTCGTCTGCATTGTAATTAGCACCTTTTGCCCTCGGCCCCTTTCTTAGGGTAGCTGGTAATTCCTTCTGCGGCTCCCATTGGTTTCCGCAGTTCGTAAACCCGTTATTAAAGCACTGTACCGCACAGTTAGTTCTCCACCTGCACAATATTGGCGCTAGGTGTTCCTGTGGGTTACTCGTATAGTGACTTTTCTCTCTCCTATTTCTCAACTTTTTCCTGCTGCTTTTCTGTTCCGTCTTATGGGATTTTCAAGGTGGGTTCGACCTTGATTCCGTGTCTGGGAGTACTTCTTTCCGTCACTTGCTTCGGATTCCAGTCTAGGTTTAGTACGTATTGGTAAAGGGAGTTAGTTGGATCGCGTTTTGCGACTCTTCGCTCTTAAGGGGTGTTGCTCGCCTATTGTAGTCGTTCTGGTCTCGTGTCATAGTCAATGGTGAGTGCGGAGTTTCGCAGTAAATTGAGACTGGTTCAAGGTTAGGTCATCGTCTTGGTTGGTACAGTGTTTCGCGCAACAGTATGGGAGTGACTCGCATGCGTGGTCGTTCATCGCCAAGGTATTTTCGGCTCAGGCGTAACGTTATCGTCACTGGAGAGTGATGGTATCCGCAGTCGAGTGACTAACTCTTACAGGTTTTGCGGAACTGTTGACAGACAGTTCGCTCTTGTGAGTGGGTGGACAGCGGTCGGACAGCAGGGGTTACATCATGATGTCTTGGGGGAGTGCGGGTTGCGCAGTCGAGTACGACTTGCACAGTAGTTTATGATCTTCTTGTTGGATATCGTTGCGCATCGGATCGGTAGGCTCAGATGATGGATCTTAGTCGTTTGGTATCGAGCAGCCAGTGTAGTAGGTTCCGGGTTTCTTGGGTGTGCTGCTTTTCTGGGTTCGGCTTTTCTCCTTTGTTTTCCTGTTTTCCTGTTCCGGTGTGGCCGGACAGGTCTGACAGAGGATAGATACCTTTTGAAGAGAGACTCGTTTGCTAGTTGTGGTTTTTTTGGTTTTGTTTTCTCCGGCGAAGGAAGCGAGTATACCGGATTGTGGACTTTGTCCATTCTATCTTTCCGCATTCCAGGCTCCGGAGGGATCTCAGTTAATTCATGTAATGTTTGATATGTTGTATTCAACCTAACCAGCAGTCTCTCAAACATCAAGTAGGGTAGTCTGGTTTCGGCGGGCGAGTCGGGCAGTTTTTGGGGAATGACTTAAGCTAGCATCATTTTTCTGTATGAGGTAGCGGGTAATCCTCTGCCGGAGTCAGACTTCCGGTTTACGAGTCAGTTGAGGTTTTTCTCTATTGGGTTCCTTCATTGATTAGTGTGGTAAGGGTTACGGATCATGAGGCTCGTATTTGGAGGACACCTTTCACAGCCACTCTGTGTGGATGTGGTGAGAGTTGATAGTTGGTTCTCTGAGCCTGGACTGTTTTGATAACCTCTTCACATTGGTTTCGAGGGGGTTTGTTTTCATACCAGACTAACATTTCTGAGGGTTATGATATGTTTTTGGCAAGGAGAGGAGGGACTATTGTTAAATCATTGCTTATCCGGACACTCATAAGAATGGACTCTTAGTCAATCCAAGGGCGCAAGTATGCGGAGGGCTACCCTTTGGCTTCCAGATGAATGTTTTCGCTGTCGGCGATTGTGTAGGTGTTTTTTTTTCTCGAGGTGGTTTTTCACAACAGTACCTTAAGGAATTTCACTTTCTTCAGAGAGGTTACTCTCGGAGTCCTGTCGTTGCGGTAACTCAGTTTGATAGTTGGCTTGGTAGAGATAGGGTGTTAGAAGTTTAGGTAAGCTGTGATAGTCTAAATGAACTTCAGGGTGTTAGAAGTTTAGTAAGCAGTGATAGTCGAAATGAACTTCAGGTGTTAGAAGTTTAGGTAAGCAGTGATAGTCGAAATGAACTTCAGGGTGTTAGAAGTTTAGTAAGCAGTGATAGTCGAAATGAACTCTTTATGGTGTTAGAAGTTTAGGGAGGCAGTGATAGTCTAATGAACTCTAGTGTTTCTGTTGGTCAAGCTTAGACAGAGTGTTTTGTCCCTTAGGCCCTTGAGGTTAGGCAGATCCCGATGATCATGTTGGTAATAACAACTACTTCTTCAGCACAAGTCATCTACATCAGTGAGCAGTAGAGAACTGAAGGTCTGCACGCTCAACTTCTCCTCCATACATGAGAGGCTATAGCCACATGGGAGGTTCACCATTTTCCCCTCCATTACATGAGGAGGTATAGAATACCACATGGAGGTTCTTCAGACTCAGGCGGTACCTAGGACTCGACACCGACGGTATGGTACTTCCTATGCAAGCATCCTCAGTTACTGAGCTGGACAACCAGGTGAGGAGATTTGTTTTTGTTTTGCCTCCATGAATAAGAAGTATAGCTTATCACATGGGAGGTACTTCTGACTCAGATAGTACGTTAGACTCAACACTGACTTTTGAAGTACTTTCTTTGCAACATCCACACCTCCGAGTTTGGATAACTAGGTGAGGATACATGCTTTTATACATGCTAGGTTGCTTATGAGTTACCTGCGTATGTTCCGTGTACAGGTCGGGGCTGAATGAGATTGACCCCGCCTCCGACTAAATGTTGTTAATCGGGCTAATTCAGGTGTTCAGGGAGTGTATTGCAATATGAAGTTTTCATAATAAAACTAATATTGTAATACTTACCTGAACACCTGAATGATTCCCACCCTCCTCCCCACTTCATTTGATAGTGAATGATTCAATTGAGGAATTGAGGAGACAGGCCACTGGTGGCAGGTATTTGCGGCAGCGTTTTGCCAAACGGTAACACAGGTAACTCATTTGACTAGATTTTACCTGCAGCGTTGGTAACACTGACAGTTAAAATTACCCACTTAGTGGGTAAATGTGTGGGGATATTAGTTCGGGGCTGGTCAGTGACCAGGGGCTAATTCAGGTGTTCAGGTAAGTATTACAATATTAGTTTTATTATGAAAACTTCATATTTCTTAATACTTTCTCTATCTCCTAAAATACTAAATGAATATATAAATGAATAAAACCAAACCCTGGAAAAATATTTCTCTCTCTCTAAAAAATAAAAAAATTACTCGCACTGGAAAATTATTGCGAGATGTTTAACATTTCTCCCAAAAATAAATCTCACACTGGAACAGTTATTGGGGATATTGACCAATACCTCAATGCTCGAGGGGTATTTGTTAACTCTTATCTAAAAAGTAAAATTGGAAAAATTATTAGAAAGCTTTTTTTTAACAATACCCTAAATCAATTCACACTGGAAAATTGACCGGAAAATATTGTTAATAATACTCCATTGCTCGAGGGGGTATTTGTTAACAAAATAAAAAAAAAATAACTGGTTGAATTATTTAATGTTTTTTTTTTTTTTTTTTTTTTTTTGTTTTTTTTTTTTTTTTTTTTTTTTTGGACAATTCTCTAATTCACTTTGAATCATCATACGGACCTGAGGACACTTACAGATATATTTTTTCTTGATTTATTGGTTTACCTGTTCACTTATTTTTTGGATGCAAAATTGTCTCAGGTGTCATAATTGATTTATTAAAACCAGGCAGTAACAATATACTCAGTATCATCATGGCATTCCTCAGCCATTATGTATTTATACCATTTACTTAAATTTCTAGTTTAATCTTGTCTATTTATTTTACTTATGTATTTATTTATTACAAGTTTTCGGATCCTTTTGTTGGCATCAATTATCGACTCTTATCAACTCTATGTAATGGAAATCTATTTATCCAATTTACTGTTTTGTTCTCTAATCTATTGGCTCTGTTTCCTATCTATCTACATATCTGGGCATTCTATTAATAAATATGTATAGTCAGTTGGTCTTCAAGATGGAATCCTTACCACCTACACCATACAATTTTTTCTGTAAGGTGGGAAGAATCATTCTCTTCACCACTAAATTATTCAAAATATATTTTTTTTTCATTCTTGTTTTAAGTGATTATTTCATTAGCCCTCAAGTAAAATATTATATACCTCTGATTGTTTTTATAGAAATATAATATTCATTTTATCTTAGATATTTTTCGTTTCCTAAAATGAAAAATATTCCGGTTTGTCTGCTGCAGGGGTTCCCAACCTGGGGTACATGTACCCCCCAGAGGTACAATTGTACTCTTCAGGGGGTACATTGGATCTGTGAAAATAGCCAGTACTGCGCAGTACATGATGTAATTGCTGTAATTAATATTCTTATGCAGTCCAAACAAACAGATTTCATCATGAAATTATATCACAGTATCAGCGTTGTTTTCCTCTCTCATCCTCAATTTTTAGGGGTACACAGGAATTTAAAGATAATGCCTAGCGGGTACAGGAGAACAAAAGTGTTTGGAGCGCCTGGTCTACTGCAAAACATTTCTTGTTCTCTGACATAGCAGATACCTTGTATTTTTCTGCCACTTCCTATACTGATAATATCAAATCATTCTCTCTCATTCCTGTGTATGAACTGCAATTTTAATATTCTATTCAAATTTATCCTCATTTTTTGCCATATCTCTCTATCAAAGACAGGAGATTTTGCCAGTCGTCTCTCAAAGATGTAAGGTTTCTTAAGAGGTCTCTTTAAGATGTAAGGTCTCTTTAAGAGGTCTCTCAAAGATGTAAGGTCTCTTTAAGAGGTCCTCTCAAAGATGTAAGGTCCTTTCTTAAGAGGTCTCTCAAAGATGTAGTCTCTTTAAAGAGGTCTCTCAAGATGTAACGCTCTTTAATTTAGGTTATATAAAGATCTAAGGTCTTCTTGAGAGTTCTCTCAAGATGTAAGGTCTCTTTAAGAGGTCTCTCAAAGATGTAGGTCTCTTAAGAGTTCTCTTAAAGATGTAAGGTCTCTTTGAGGTCTCTCAAAAGAATGTAGGTCTCTTTAAGATTGTCTCTCAAAGATGTCAAGGTCTCTTAAGAGGTCTCTCAAGATGTAAGGTCTCTTAAGAGGTCTCTCAAAGATGTAACGTCTCTTTAAGAGGTTATATAAAGATCTAAGGTCTCTTGAGAGTTCTCTCAAAGATGTAAGGTCTCTTTAAGAGGTCTCTCAAAGATGTAAGGTCTCTTTAAGAGTTCTCTTAAAGATGTAAGGTCTCTTTAAGAGGTCTCTCAAAGATGTAAGGTCTCTTTAAGAGGTCTCTCAAAGATGTAAGGTCTCTTTAAGAGGTCTCTCAAAGATGTAAGGTCTCTTAAGAGGTCTCTCAAAGATGTAAGGTCTCTTTAAGAGGTCTCTCAAAGATGTAACGTCTCTTTAAGAGGTTATATAAAGATCTAAGGTCTCTTGGAGAGTTCTCAAATCAAAGATGTAAGGGTCTCTTTAAGAGGTCTCTCAAAGATGTAAGGTCTCTTTAAGAGTTCTCTTAAAGATGTAAGGTCTCTTTAAGAGGTCTCTCAAAGATGTAAGGTCTCTTTAAGAGGTCTCTTAAAGATGTAAGGTCTCTTAAGAGGTCTCTCAAAGATGTAAGGTCTCTTTCAAGAGGTTTCTCAAGATATAGCGGTCCTTCAAGAGGTATGTCAAAGATGTAAGGTCTCTTAAGAGGTTTCTCAAAGATGTAAGGTCTCTTTAAGAGGTCTCTCAAAGATGTAAGGTCTTTTAAGAGGTTTCTCAAAGATGTAAGGTCTCTTTAAGAGGTCTCTCAAAGATGTAAGGTCTCTTAAGAGGTTTCTCAAAGATGTAAGGTCTCTTTAAGAGGTCTCTCAAAGATGTAAGGTCTCTTAAGAGGTTTCTCAAAGATATAAGGTCTCTTCAAGAGGTATGTCAAAGATGTAAGGTTTTCTTAAGAGGTCTCTCAAAGGAAGATGTAAGGTCTCTTTTAGAGGTCTCTCAAAGATGTAAGGTCTAAAAATTTTAAAGAGGTTTTCTCAAAGATGTAAGGTCTCTTTTAAGAGGTCTCTCAAAGATGTAAGGTCTCTTAAGAGGTTTCTCAAAGATGTAAGGTCTCTTTAAGAGGTCTCTCAAAGATATAAGGTTTCTTAAGAGGTCTCTCAAAGGAAGATGTAAGGTCTCTTTTAGAGTCTCTCAAAGATGTAAGGTCTCTTTAAGAGGTCTCTCAAAGATATAAGGTTTCTTAAGAGTCTCTCAAAGGAAGATGTAAGGTCTCTTTTAGAGGTCTCTCAAAGATATAAGTTTCTTCAGAGTTAAGTTCAAATATGTAAGGTCTCCTTTTAGAGGCCTCTCATAGATGTAAGGGTCTCTAAAGTCTCTCCAAAGATGTAACGGTCTCTTTAAGAGGTCTCTCAAAGTCAGGTCTCTTTAAGAGGTCTCTTTTAGAGGTCTCTTAAAGATGTAAGGTACTCTTTAAAGAGGTCGCTCTTAAATAAGAATAAGGTAAGAGGTCTCTTCCCAAAGATGTGTCTCTTCAAGAGTAATGCAGATGTAATGTCAAAGATCTTTAAGTCTCTTCAAGAGGAATTACAAGCGTGCTTTCAAAGGAAAGATAAGGTCTCTTTTGATGTCTAACGAGACAAAGATCGTAAGATCTCTTCAAGATATGTCAAGATTATACGGTCAAATCTTCAATGAAGGTAGTGTCTTTTTGATGTAAAGGTCTCTAAACCGATGGTCAACTAAAGATCGTGTAAGGTCTAAGAGGTCTAAGATAAATAAAGGTCTCTTTCAAGAGTATGTCAGAGGTAGTTCAAAGTTTGAAAGCTCTTTCAGAGTTTTCTAAGTCACTCTTCGAGATACAGCGTGCAGTAAATAACCGCGCAGTCCACAATTTCTATTTAGAGATAGTTTTCTTTTTTTTTCCTTTTTGAATTTGTCTAACCGCAGCACAGAGTCTCCGTGTCCTAGAATCGTGTGTAATAATAGTTTGTGAATGCTAAGTATAATTTATGCCTTCGTTTAAAAGCGAGACCTGTTCGGATATGTTAAGCTATTATTTTCCCTAATTAAAAAGTCAATTAGATCTCCCATTCTCTGCAATTTTACCCAATAAACAAAAGTTTTTTAGTAGGGGGTACGGGAATGAGGGGGGTTGGAAGTGGGAAGTATCGGGGGGATATTTTCTTACAGACCACTCCTTCACGGAACTAGGGACTCCCGTAGTATACTAATAGAGAATGTTATTTATTGTAAGTAATTTACGCTTTGAAAGTAGTAGTCCACTTGCATATTTGTAGACTTGGCAAAAAAAAAGGGATACTTTTTTACGACCTCCAAACCCTGTATTTTGCATTTTGTATTTTGTGGTTTGTTCGTTCTTGCATCTTTTTAATTTTTTGTTTTCGACAGGCCTTTTGAAATTCAGGTCAAGTGGCCACTTTAGATTTAAACTGCTGATAAAAATTCCGGGGTCTTTTGCATATCCACTCAGGATGGAAAAATATTACTGGTAATGATTCCTTATGTTTTCTTGCAAATTCTGAGGCTTAGGGAAATGATATCTTGGGGTAAAACGATCGAGGAATTACTTGAATTTTTAAAGATATTTTCTTTTTTTCTTTTCCAGGCTGTGTGGGTGCCTTTTGTGCCAGTCGGTTTTTTTTTATAGAGGTGAGTAGAACGGACTTTATTGTATGCAAAGGTGTATTTTTTTATGTATAAAACTTTCACATTCATAGATTTCCAGACCATATTTTGAACTTCGTATTCAGTCTGGAAAATAACTTTTGCTGGACGAACCGTCTAGCCCAGTTTCGTCCATTCCAGCCCTCAAAGGTGAAGGCAAAGGTTCACATTCATAGATTTCCAGACCAGATTTTGAACTTCATATTCAATCTGGAAAACGACTTCTGCTGGACGAACCGTCTAGCTTAGTAGTTTCGTCCATTCCAGCCCTCAAAGGTGAAGGCAAAGGTGTATTTTTATATATATAAAAAGATTTCACATTCATAGATTTCCAGACCAGATTTTGAACTGCATATTCAATCTGGAAAACGACTTCTGCTGGACGAACCGTGTAGCTTAGTAGTTTCGTCCATTCCAGCGTTCAACGTGATTCTGTAAAGACCTCTCTCTCTCGACCTCGTCTCTCTCTCTCCTTTTCTCCGTCTCTCTCTCTCTCTTCTCTCTTTTCTCCTGAGGAGGTGAGAGGAGATGAGAGAGAAGAGGAGAGGAGAGGGAGAGGGAGAGAGAGGTTGGCGAGGGAACCTCTCTGTTTATAAGACCTGGCGATTCGAGACGCTCTTTGACCTGACAGGCAGAAGGCAGACAACTGATTTATGATGTTGGTTGGGAGTAGTTCGAAGGCTCTTACTTAACACTCTCCCTCTCCCCCTCCCCCTACCTTCTCCCCATCTCCGGAAGGCCCTGCCGGGACTATTCTTAATACTCCCAAGCCCCCCACCCCCAGCCCTCCCCCCCTTCCCCAAAACAAACCACGACGGCCCTCCCTTTCTTAGACCTTCCACCAAGCCACATCCTCCTCCTCCTCCTCCTCCTCCTCCTCCTCTGTATACCCCGAGAGGCGCTTTTAATACTGGATCCTAAGAGAGAGAGAGAGAGAGAGAGAGAGAGAAAGAGAGATTTGAAATTGGTTTAATAGATATCATTCTGATTTTGACTTATCAGAGAGAGAGAGGAGAGAGAGGAGAATTTGACGTGATGAATGAATTATCATTTGTTTCGAATTATAGAGAGAGAGAGATAATTTGTAACTGTGATGATGAATATCACTTTGTTTCTGACTTATGAGAGAGAGAGAGAGAGAGAGAGAAGAGAGAGAGAGAGAGATTGTCACTGATATGATGTATATCATACTGTTTTTGACTTATCAGTTAGGAAATCATCAAGATATAGACCGAACACGTCACAGTACACAATGCACGGGATATAAAAAGTCTAGGAATGGATTCCAAATTTCTCTTGGATCCATTTCCTTATATGAAAACTTCTTGGAATGGATTCCAGATTTCTCTTGGATCCAATTCCTTATATGTAAAGTCTAGGAATGGATTCCAGATTTCTCTTGGATCCAATTCCTTATATGAAAAGTCTAGGAATGGATTCCAGATTTCTGTTGGATCCAATTCCTTATATGTAAAGTCTAGGAATGGATTCCATCCAATTCCTTATATGAAAAGTCTTGGAAAGGATTCCAAATTTCTCTTATATCCAATTCCTTATATTTTATATGAATGTTCGTCACTTGAATACGCGTGAATCTTTTATATAATCTCAAATATTCTTCAATATCAGATTTTTCTATGCGCTGTTTATACGAAACCAAGTTTTATAGCTATAATAATCTTATCGGTGTTTTTTTTTTCTAAATACGAAAATATTTTGTATTATGATACGAAAGACTTTTTTTAATACGAAAATATTTTGTATTACGATACGAAAGGCTGTTGTTGTAAATACGAAAATATTTTGTATTATGATAACGAAAGACTTTTTTTTGTAAATACGAAAATATTTTGTATTATGATATGAAAGCCCTTTTATTGTAAATGCGAATATTTGGTATCATAATTATCTTCTTTTACAGATATTGTTTTGCAGTTTTAAGTAGAGTAGTCATCTATATCATAAGCATTATTTCATAAAATGGGAATTGACTACATTTAAATAATACCCAGTTTGTGTACATAGAATTTATTGGTCACTTGTTGTGATACATATTATATGAATGAATGCACTAGTAAACAAGTACAAAATGCGCCGAGGTTTCTAAGACGAAATCGAGTTTTCTGCACAGCGTCTAATGCTGTATGACACTTTCAACCACAGCCCGGTGGTGGCCTGTGATAATGGCACCTACAGCGGTGCCAGACGCATGACAATGGCTAATTAGTTAGCTTTAAGCTTAAATAAAATAAGAAGTATTGAGGCTAGAGGGCTGCAATTTGGTATGTTTGACGATTGGAAATTGGTTGACCATCATACCAATTTGCAACCCTCTAGCTTCACTAGTTTTTATGATCTGAGGGTAGAAAGGAAAAGTGCGGACGGACAAAGTCATCTCAATATTTTTCTTTTACAGAAAACTAAAAGGAAATGAGTCATGATCATCTATGAAAAGAATAATCAAAAGAAATCCCGCTTGGAAATGGTCGCCCTGTTTTGATTTTGCCGTAATATTAGCGAAGCATATATTAGGATGAAGCTTACGTGTTTACCTGTCCTATAGATTTTTAATTTTTCAATTTCCATCGTTAAAATTAATTGTGAAGACAAAACTTGTTTGTAATGAAGGGTATGATTTTTTTTGTCTAAACCTGATGTTGCGACGAATAGGAGAAATATTTGGACGTAAAAAATTATAGCTTTTTGGCTAAAAAATAAATCCTATTATATTAGCCAACACTATTGGCACCATGGCTAACTATCATAAAAAAAAAATAAATAAAAAAATCCTATGGTGTCACTGGTATAGTTCATCACGGGTCCGAGGTAACGAAAAACAGCCGGCCAGCAGCCGGGCTAACGCAGCATTACGTAATTTAGTGCTTATGAGAGAGAGAGAGAGAGAGAGAGAGAGGAGAGAGAGAGAGAGAGAGAGAGAGAGAGAGAGGGCGGGCGGGCCAGTAAGTTAATGGAAACTTCACCTCAGCTGAAAACGCCTTGAAAGGTTATTTACAGAAGATAATAATTTCGGTAGTGACTGAAAGTAATAACCATTTTATCCAGAAAACGCCGCAGGGCGTTATTACAACACTTATTTTTTGGGAAGGCAAAAAAAAAAAAAACTTACATAACAATTTACACTATTGAACTTAACACTTATTGCCTGAGTGATGGAGAAAGTTGGATGTCTATGAAATTTAAGTAACTTTGTAAAACAAATTGAACATTAATAATAATAATAATAATAATAATAATAATAATAATAATAATAATATAATAATAATAATCCTTTATTATTTTTTTTGTCACAGTCATCCTATTCGACTGGGTGGTATTTACAGTGGGGTTCCGTGTTGTTATTATTATTTTATTATTATTATTATTATTATTATTATTATTATTATATTCAGATAGAATGAACGTGTACAGATCTCTCTCTCTCTCTCTCTCTCTCTCTCTCTCTCTCTCTCTCTCTCTCTCTATATAAGCAAATCCGATACCCGTAGTAAAAATTTTATGCTAACTTTGGATGGGGGGGATAAAAAAAAGGGTGCGAATTTGAGCCAAGTTACTAAAGGGGGACACTTTGTGTACGTATATACATACATACTACTACATACATACATACATACATTCATGAAAATGGAAATAATTGTCAGCTGCAATTTTGAACTGAATGCATTTGTTGTTTTGGATTAGTGTTTGTTTGTGTGTTTGTGTTAGAGAGAGAGAGAGAGAGAGAGAGAGAGAGAGAGAGAGACGAGAGAGAGAGAGAGAGAGAGAGAGAGAGAGAACAGTGGAAATACATTCTTGAAAATAGAAGTGTGTGTGGAAAGTGTAGCGATCAAAGTGATGAGAGAGCACCCCGCTGGAAGTAAAAACGGGGCGGGGTTATGAGAGGGGGAGGGGTTGGGACGGGGGATGGTGGTGTGGGGGGGGAATTGGAGGGGAGAGGGTGTGAAATGAGGATGAAGAATCCCCAGGGGGTCTGGGGAGGAAAAATGAATAGCGAGGGAAGGTTCAGGAGGGGAGAATTCCGGCTTCCTCTTTCCAGTCAACGATATTTGGCTGCTGCCAGAAATGCCTCCCCATTCCCCCTTCGCCCCCCCCCCCCCCCCCCCAATCTTCCCCCTTCCCAACCTCCCTCCATCCTTCCCTCCAGCACCCCCTGCTGACGACCAGTGGTCGTCTTTCCCTTCCCATAACTGCACCTCCCCATCCCCGTCAGCCACCTCCCAGCCTGTATACCCCGTTGCCTAACGGCTACACATTATGTGTCTGGATTACAAAAATCTCATCTCTGAATTCCGCAGTTTCCCCTTCGCTATTTTTTTATTTTCATTTTTTTTAGGTATCTTATTTGTCTGTGTTTTCTCTATTTTTGTTTTTCTTTATTAGTCGTTTTTCTTTTTCCGAACTTATTTTGGAATTTGTAAAAAATGTCATCTATGTTTTCAAAGAATTACATATTGTATTCTACCCATCCTTTGATTTATTAAGATGAAGTCATAATGGAACTGTATGAACAATTCAGAGCGTACAATCTTTCGATTGTGGCATCTACGTTGTTCAATATTTGCAGAAACGTTTAATGATTGCCTGTCTATTGGTATTAAATCTGTTCAATTTCATGAATGTAGTTCTAATATTTACATTTTTTTCCACGAGTATCATGATCCCAGAAAAAAAATCTGCATTACTTTCTTAAAAAAAAAAAATAAGTGCTATGCTGTTCTGTCATCGAATCCGAAGGCCAAAGCTTTGGCAGCTGAAAGTGTAAACAAACCTGTCTCTAAAGCAAAATGTGATCCTGGGTGAGGTCAGATTTCCAACACATTTAAGTCACTCTCCAGTCACATTTCCCTGGGTGACTTTGATCGCTGACCCTCTCCGTGGTCACTTTTATATTGGGAGGTTTAGTGTTTCACAAAAACGCCTTGTCTGTCGTCTTGGACCGTCTGTCATTAGTCACTAATTCATCCAGCCTTTTCCCGTCTTGTGATGAAGGATTAGTCCTGTAATATTTTACTGAATTATTGACAAGGAAGACAGTGCTTTTTATATATTTTTCAAATACCAAAATCAAACAGGCGTACTAATGTGGATTTACTTTCTCAACGCTAACATTTATATTTTATCATAATCAAAATTACATTAGATACAAACGTTAGTTTAGCAATGAACCTGACACCATCCTTATTGACTGAAAGTAAAATCGTCAGTTTTCATTAGACTGTTCTACTGAAATCATTGCTGCCTCTTGCAAATCCCTCTCCACCGATCCGCCATCCGCTAATTCAGGCGCGTTTTATGACCATTCTCTGCATTTCACTCCGCAAAACGCTGATATAAAGATAGAGGAGATTCCGCGGAAGAAATGTGAAGGAATATTGATTTTGTTTGATCTTTTATTGTCATCAAGAAAGCAAAGCAATGGTTGAGGCTGACGAAAGAATGGTTTATTTATCGTCTTCCTAAATTTTAGAGCCAAACGTCACAGCGGCGAATTTCAGGTTATTATTAAATCATTTTTCATGGATTCCCGGCATTCCTGAAGTCAAAAAGGCAGGTGATGATGAAGAAATGGTATAGAGGGGATGGGAGAAAGGGGCAGGGGGTAATTGACCTTAGGGGTAGGGGGTAATAGGCCATAGGGGTTTGAGGGAATAGGAGGGGGAGGGGTAGTCCTCGAATTTCAGGTTATGTGAAATCATTCTTTTATGAATTCATATCTCTCCTGAAATCAAACAGGAAGATGATGAAGAAATAGGGGGAGGGGGGAGGGAGGTAATAGCCGTAGGGGTTGGGGTAATAGGGAGGGGAAGGGTAGGCCTCGAATTTCAGGTTATATGAAATCAATTTTTATACGAATTCATATCTCTCCTGAAGTCAAAGAAAAAGATGATGAATTAATGGTGTTGTGAGAGGGAGGGAGAGAGGGAAGGGGGAAGGGGGTAATTGGCCTTAGGGGTGGGGGAATAGAAAGGGAGGGGAACCTGCGAATTTCAGGTTATATGAAACAACTTTTGCATGAAACCAGTCTATCCCTAAAAATCCAAAAGGCAGAAGGTTAAGAAACGCTGTGGGTGGGAGGGAGGAAAGTCGGGTAGAGGGAGGGTGGAAATTGGCCCTAGGGGTGTAAAAGGGGAGGGAGTAGGGAGAGGGGGGGACCTTGATGGGAAAAGTGCTCCCCATCCCTTTTCCTCCGGAGGACCACAATGCTTCGACAACTGCCACCAAATTATCTCCCGCAGGAGCTGTAGAAGTTCCAGCCTTTCCTCCAAGGTTCCAGCGCCGCCTTCTCCTCCACGCGACTCCATTCTGCCAAAGGGGCCCTGGACGAAAATGACCCGTAAAACCCTTTGGACAGAGGACCCATTTCCCCCTGGCTTATTAACCTGGAATTTAATCTTAATTAAACTGCCGTATAAGGCTTGATAAGTAAAGGGGGGTGTCTCGTCTCGTCCGCGAGCGGAATGATAGTCGCTATATAGTCTCTCTCTCGTTTCCAGGCGCGCCCGCGCGCATCCGTTCATCTCCTTCATTGCGCAGTAAATCATTGTCCGTCAGAAGATTGCTTTGGGGGGAGTGGCCCTAATTTCCGCGTTTCCTGCGGTTTGTTTTTTTTATATATTTTATTTTTGTCCTAAACTCTTGATTATTATTAGCCCTCCCCCTCCCCCACCCCACCCGCCCCCCAAACCCCCCTCAACCCCCGCGATGGAGAATTAATGGCCCTCAGAAAATAAGCCTGGATGTGAGGAAGAGAGTATGATGATGATGATGATGATGATGATTGATAATAGTGATGGTGAGGATAATGGTGACGAGTGCTTCGTGGTAATTTGCCTCCTATGAGAGAGTGAATTTGTTTTTTTTGGTCTCGTCTTATTGCCAGGGATGGCGTCTTACGCTTTTTTTTTTTCGTTTCGAAACCCACACACGCACCGTATGTATGTATGTATGAAATATATATATGTATGTAGTATATATATTATATATATATATATTATAGATATATATATATAATATATATATATATATATATATATATATATATATAAATGATGTCATTCAAATTCCCCTTACGATCAGACACGTAGTAGTATCCGTTTCATTCATAAATTCCTCCATCGCCAAGTGTATTTATCTTTTGCTTAACATTCCTCCAAAAGCAAAAAACAACAACAACAACAAGATTATCACTGCAGTCGAGTGAATATCAGGAGAAATTTTTCAATGAATAATAAAAGCTTTTATTTTTTTCCTTACACCGGCATTCTAATAGTAATGACTGTCCATTAAGCCAAGAAATAGTACGATCAGTCAAACAATCCAGACGAGCCTGGTGTTCTCTCTCTCTCTCTCTCTCTCTCTCTCTCTCTCTCTCTCTCTCATTATGCTGAAACAATATGAATTACCTTCACTTTCAGTTGCTGTAACACACACTCTCTCTCTATTTTATTGTGCTTGAAATAGTATGAAGTACTTTCACTTTCAGTTACTGTAAAACTCTCTCTCTCATTTTATTGTGCTTGAAACAATATGAAGTACTTCCACTTTCAGTACTGTAAAACCCACTCTCTCTCTCTCCCTCCTCCTCTCTATCTCTCTCTCTCTCTCTCTCTCTCTCTCTGGAAACTGTTATCAAGTTATATATATATATATATATATATATATATATATATATATATATATATATATATATATATATATATATTATATATATATATATATATATATATATATATATATATATATATATATATATATATATATATATATATATATATATATATATATATATATATATATATATATATATATATATATTATATATATATATATATATATATATATATATATTATATATATTATATATATATTCCACCTATCCGGATTCGCAAGCTCTCTCTCTCTCTCTCTCTCTCTCTCTCTCTCTCTCTTTCTCTGAGACTGCTATTTATTCGCCGTTCGTCTCCAGCATAAGACGTTTTCCGGTGGTAATCGACATTCTCCTTAATGGATTCTCTCCTCCTCCTCCTATTTTCCTCATCCTCCTCCTATTTTCCTCATCCTCCTCCTCCCCCTCCTCCTCCTCCTTCCTCCTGATTCTTGGATTTACTTCCTACACGTCGTATATCCCGTTCAAACTATTTGTTCTTATATATATATCTTCCTCCATCCCCATTACCTCTCTCTCTCTCTCTCTCTCTCTCTCTCTCTCTCTCTCTCTCTCTCTCTCCTCTGTGTGGGACAGTGACCACCACCAGCAATACATCCTCTTCTGCTTTATCTCCTCTCTTCCGATTCCCATTCCATTCCTCACTAAGACTGCTTCCTTTCCGGGCGCAAGCGCAAGCGCGTGTGAGGCCGTTCGTTCGTGCGCATCGCCGTTCAAGTGATATATTATATATATATTATTTTTTTTTACCAAAAGCCAAGACTTCGTACTTGCTTTCATCTCTGTCTTAGGTCTCTCGTCCATCCTCTCCCGTCCTCCCTTTTTTGGGTGGGGGAAGGGCTGAGGGTCTATGGGGGGGTGAGGGAAGAAGAGGGGTGGACGGGTGGGAGGGAGAGGGCTAGCCACATTAGCATGTGTATGTGTGTGTTTGTGTGTATATTTGTATTTTGTTAGCGAATGTTTGTTAATTGCAAGTTGGTGTCATCAGCCTTTAGTGAACTGTTTCGTCAAGTTCTTGAACTGTAGTTTAATATTTTTTGTGTTTATTTTATGTAGCAAAGCTTAGTCAACAGAATAAAATCTCTACGAAAGTGATTCTCATCAGAATCTGTGCGATATAATTGATATATATAAGTTTGAGTACAGGATACCGATAGAATCTAAAATAGTTAAAGAAATTAAAGAATCACGTCCACTAAAAAATAATGGTTAATAAGGCAGTTATGAGATAACCACAAATGTAGACAATATTGACATGGCTTTCCAAAGCAGATGGTTCTGTTCGTCTTGATATTAAGTACGACACCGATTTCTGTAAAATTATTTTCCTCCTTTTGTTTATTGCATCAATATCTCTACGGATGAGGTCATTAGGGAGTGTAGCAAGACTTCAGACAGCATCAGGAATATATAGTATAACCTTCTTCCACAATGCTGGGTTTAGACTCGTATTTCGTCGAAGTAATAGCAGCAACGCTTATATTTCTCCAGTTTTGTATGGAATTTGAGTCTTCTGCGGAATACAAAGGAAAGAGAGAGCGGGCTTTGTTTTGTTCTAACAATATTGCATGAGTATGTTTGTGTGCTAAACTCAGTAGTATGTTTTAGACTTTATAAACGATTTGAAATCATCTCGATTCGTCCGATGGCATTGCGACAGTATGGCGTTGTTGTCATGTTACTTATTAAGGATCTACTACGGTCTTTGAGTCTGTCTGTCTGTCTGTACTTGGTCTGTTGTTATTACTTTTCCTCAGTCTCCTCTTCTGTTCAGGTTAAGATGATGTTTTTATATAAAGGAATAATCTTATTTTTCTTGTGTGTACTTGTTTGTGCTTGTACATAATTATGCAATTATATCCGCTTTCTGCCTTATAGGCTCAGAAACGAGTTCTGATGAGGAAATTTTGTTAAAATGTTGCTCCTGAAACATTACATAGTACGTCAGTAACTCAATGTAGTTACTGCCTGATCACTAAGTAATATTTTACAAAAAATCAGAAATATTTTACCATCTGTCAACCAATAACCTACGTATTTTCTCACAGTTGAAACCATCACAAAGTATCTCGATATGAAACCACAAAAATGAACTATGGACTAACTTTGACTACAGATTCAAGAACAATTTGGTATTCTTCAGACCCACTATGACCATGGCCAAGTGCCATCAAGCCTGTTCTTTTAAAACTGGCACTGAATGGGGGGATATCAAATGCCACTTTATACGCTAACTGTAAAAGAGAAGAGACTATCTGAATCCACAAAGCGAGAAACCTCGAGTGGCCGAAGAGCCAAGGTTCCTGCTGGCAACATCTGGCAACCGCCCCCCTTGGCAGTTAGGCTGGAGGTCAGTTTTATTGCCAAGGCTCTTGCTGCGGTGGGTATGGCTGGGGTAGGAGAGTTGGGGTGGGGGAATGGGGAAGGAGAAGGACTCCTGGTTCCTTAAGCTTAGGGAAGGATGGGGTAGGAACTTCAGGGGTGCGGTCAGCTATTATTCCTCCGAGGGTCACTCAGCTCCTCAGAAGGGAAGGAAACGTAGGGGAGTGAGGAAAGAAGGGGCACTGAGTTATGACACGGGGTGGTTTCAGGGGCATGGATCGGCGGCGGTGGGGCATTTTGGGCAGCGGAGGTCAAGGAAGTTTTAAATTTATCAGTTTTTTTTCCTTTCTTTCTTTTTTTTTTTTAGCGTTTTGATCTGTTTCGAGCAGAGAGTATTGTACAGTAATTATCATCAGCGTCCAAAAGCCTATAAAAATGTTGTTTCCCTATAAAATATTACACACACATATACATGTGTGTATATATGTATGTATGTATATATGTATGTATGTATGTATGTATGTATGTATAAGCAATTTGGTAATATAATTCCAACTGCTGTTGTTTTTATTCATTGACCAAAGAATCCAAATTTAGGCTAAATAATTAGCATTTTGACCCACTAGAATACAAATACAGTGATTTACATTTGACGTCGACTACTGATGTCCCAATTCCAACAACCCCACCCCAATCCCCCCCCCCCGCCCCCCACCCCCCATGCCTCCCCCCTCCCACTTCATCCCTCACCTTCACAACGCACGAATCTGGAGCAGGAAAGATTCTGGCCTGCTTTGTCCTGTTTACGTAAGACTTTTAGTATTTCTGTCCGTTTCCTGTCTTCGAATGTGGGCCAGCTGTGCCGTTTGTCGGCGCCTTTGAAATCCGAGGCTAAACTGCGTCCAAGTCTGACGTCTAAAGGCGGTAAGTCTAAAGGCTTTTGAGTCTAAGTCTGACGTCTATACGAGGTAAGACTTAAGGCTTGATTTTAGACGTTAAAAGGGTATAATGCCTTATGGCTTGACTTTAGGCGTTTAAGAGGAGATAAGGTTTGACTTCGACTCAAAACTCCTTTGCAAGACTTTTTCTTTAAATGTCTTGTTTATTAAACTTTTAATTCTTGGTTATACTGTTATTTTTTTTTACATATGCTTTTGTATTCGACGTTTACGGTTGACCTTGTTGATACTCTATTGTGTTTAAATTTGGTTAAATATTCTAAAAAATACTTCTTTGGAAAATGCTGCAGTCTTTTGGCGTTTTGTTGATACAAAGTAGGATAGGCAGAAATAACATTGTAAATGAAGGATAGTTCTTTAGTTTTTATACGTTATTGACAAGTTATTTTTATATGCTATAGACTAACGTTTTGTAAAATATGCTAGCATACTTCTATGGCAAAGCTCTAATATTTTGTATTTCTATAATGATAAAAAGTAGAATAGGCAGAATTAGTATTGTAAATAAAGAGTTCTTTAGTTTTAATATCTCATTTACAAGTTGTTTTTATACTTTTGACTTACGCTTTGTAAAAATGTTAACATACTTCTTTGGGATATATGCTATATTATTCTTTAAAAATTTATATAAAGCTGACCAAGCCAAAATAACATTATTAATGAAGGAAATTTCTTTCGTTTTTTGTATATTACATACAAATTGTTTTGACGACTTTGACTTTTTTTTGCAAAATGTCAGTATAAATTTTTCTTAATGCTGCAGCCATAAGTATTTTCTTGATATAAAGCATACCAGAACTGACATTTTCAGCAAAGGAAACTCCTTTAGTTTTTGTATAAGACTCGCAATTCGTTTTGTTGATGATTTCGACTATAGTAGATTCACATCACCCGTGCATCTGAAGTCTAGGCCAGTCCCTTACGTCGCTCCTGATTGGCTGTTGATGAGCCAATCACAGGGGCTTGAAACTCTCAGTCTCTCGAGAGAGTTCACACAGGCAGGATGTACCACCTATCCTGAGGAATACTTTTGAAAGACGTATCCCTCAGGAGAGTAGGAACATACATCCTGCCTGTGTGAACACTCTCGAGAGACTGAGAGTTTCAAGCCCCTGTGACTGGCTTATCAACAGCCAATCAGGAGTGTCGTAAGGGACTGGCCTAGACATCAGAGACACGGGTGAGGTGAATCTATCTACTACTATAGTCGCTCAATTTCCTCACCCGGCGCTGAAATTGATCAAGCTCTATAAAGTCAGCCGCTTAATCCCAAGCGAATGAAACAGTCGCGCTACATAACAAACCTCGCTTCGGACATTCGCCGGCGCCAGAGCAACAGCGATCCATTTTCATTTGGTTAGTTAAACTGATAGGGCCTATAACGGCGACACGTATACTAGTTGCGAGAGCTGTAATGTACCCAGATGTAACCATTGAAACAGCGATTTCAATAAGGGGGAAGTCACTTGATGATGATCCGAAATTTTGCTCGTTGGACGAATGGCCTGAAAACGCTCTTCCCCTTCCCCCCCCTTCCCCCCCCTTCCCCTCCCCCTTCCCCTTTCCCTTTTCCCCCTCCCCTCCCCTCCCCCGTTTTCCATCCCCTCCCCTCCCATTCTCCCTCCCATCCCCTCCCCTTCCCTCTCCCTCTCGTCCCCCCTCCCCCCTCCCCTCTCCTCTCCTCCCCCTCCCATCCTCCTCCCCCTCCCCTCCCCCCTTCCTCTCCCCCTCACCTTCCCTCTCCACCCTTCCCCTTCCCACTCCCTTTCCCCTCCCCTCTCCCCTCCCCATCCTCCTCCTCCTTCTCCTTCCCCTCTTTCCTTGCCCTTCCCCTCCCTCATCCCTCCCCAACCCATCCCTTCCCCCTTCCATCGCCCTCCCCTCCCTTTCCCCCCTCCCAACCCCCCCGACCCCGCTCATCCCAAATTGAAAGCTGTCGATTGCAGCAAATCACTTGTTGAGGGTAGGAGCAAATCCATGAATTGGACCAGCACCATCCTCCCCCCCTCCCCCCCCCCCCCCCCCCCCCCCACAACCCAACACAGGGACAAATTCGTCAATATATATATCCGCTGTGGCGATTGGACCCGGAGAGGTGATTTCGAAGGATTTGGGGAAAACGAGGTTTAGACAGACTTATAGGACTCTTCAGTCATTCATCTTGTTATGCTGATGGCTTCGATCAGTGTTGTGTCGAACTTGATGCAGTATCAATAAATTTTATTTTTTTTTTTATTCGTAGAATACTTATACGTTGATCTGAACTAATCATTGACCAATTCCCATCGCTTGATATAATATTATGACTGACCTTGTTGTTTTTCATTAAGCTGGCCTTATGCCAGCACGGGCTCTTGCTCATAAGATTAACAGCTCTCCTAGGGCTGGCCCGAAGGATTAGATATTTGACTAGAAGAACACCCAGACACATCTAAAATCCAAAATAAAACAAAGGCATTATAGTTTATCTCTCTCTCTCTCTCTCTCTCTGAAGTTTAACAATGTTAACCTGGCGTCCAGGATGTTAAATATGTCCAGGATCCAGAAACGAGAATGGAATTCTGATTTTGATCATAAATAACTCATACCCACATTTGTGATATAATAAAGAGCCCAATTACTGATGGTAAATTGATCACTGTTGTCCTCATTAGCTATGAAGGTAAAAAAAAAAAAAAAAAAACAAAAAAAAAAAAAAAAAAAGAATACCATTTAATGCAATGCCTCACTACCCTTCAGCAATACTTACTCCTTGCATTTTTGTGATTTATTTACATTTTTATCTATTTAATCATTAATATTTTCATTTATCTTTTCTTTTGTGATTTTTATCTATTATCTATTTAGTCATTAATTTTTTAATTTATCTTTTCTTTTGTGATTTTTATCTATTTAATCATTAATTTTTTCATTCATCTTTTCTTTTGTGATTTTTATCTATTTAATCATTAATTTTTTAATTTATCTTTTCTTTTGTGGTTTATATCTATTTAATCATTAATTTTTTTATTTATCTTTTCTTTTGTGATTTTTATCTATTTAAGCATTAATTTTTTTATTTTTCTCTTCTTTTGTGATTTTTATCTATTTAATCATTAATTTTTAATTTATCTTTTCTTTTGTGATTGCTGATCTCCACTCTCAACATTTCCTCTTACCTTCTTTACTTCTTTCAAACGAACGTCATATTCATTGGAAGCTGAATAATAATAATAATAATAATAATAATAATAATAATAATAATAATAATAATAATAATAATAATAATAATAATAAATTCACTTTTATAAGCGTTACTATTGTCAGATGTTTAGTGGACGGTTTGTTTAATCTTTTTTTTTTTTAAGGTTATGCGACGTAAGTACATCTTAAACCTCCAACTGATCAGAGAGTTCAAGGCTAATCACGTTCTTGGCCTCTCTCTCTCTCTCTCTCTCTCTCTCTCTCTCTTCACTTTGCGCTGTGTTCTATTGGTGTCGGTTTATTTCCATATTATCATTTCTCTCCAGTCACCGTATTCCCAGTTATATTTATTCTCTCTCTCTCTCTCTCTCTCTCTCTCTCTCTCTCTCCACGTAATATGATTCAATTCGTGGTCATTTTCCATATCATTATTTCTCTCTTGTCACTATTCCCGCCGATCTCTCTCTTCTCTCTCTCTCTCTCTCTCTCTCTCTCTCTCTCTCTCTCTCTCTCTCTTGGTTTTTGATGGGGGCGATTTTCAAGCAAGCAACGAAGCAATTGCAGTTTAATGATTTATTGAGAGGTAATTAGTTGAAGCCGATTGAATTTGATTATTTCTCTTAGAGATAATTAAGGAAAGCAAATTTGAATTTAATTATTTCTCAAGAGATAATTATGGAAAGACAATTGAATTTAATTATTTCTCAAGAGGTAATTAAATGAAGCCAATTGAATCTGATTATTCATTAAGACAGTTAATCAAAGCCAGTTCAATTTAATGATTTATTAAGAAACAGTTGAGTTGCTCAGTAGAACAGTTAATAATAATAATAATAATAATAATAATAATAATAATAATAATAATAATAATAATAATAATAATCAATGTAGAAATAATACAGTACACAAAATTATGATGAACGGGATAAAAGTTAAAATAATAATAATAATAATAATAATAATAATAATAATAATAATAATAATAATAATAATAATAATAATAATAAGAAACACGTTTCTACGGCCCATGATTATCAGCTATCATTCGCGATTAACCTAATGGCCGATCGGTAACCGAGAACACTATATGAGCGCCCACCTGATTCAGATAAATTCGGAAAAGGAACCGTTTGTTTACAAAGCTGGGGACACCACCACCACCTCGTCTCGCGTCGTCCCCTTATCCGACAAAATGTAAATAATATCGCGTAACTAATGGCGGCTGTTGACAACTTAATGTCGGTGACATTATCGCCGACACCGCGAATGAATTAGCGGCCATAAAAGAGACCTTGTCATTCGAATCGGTTATACATGATTGACCCTCATCAAGACCCGATTGGAATGTGTGTGTGTGTGTCTCTCTCTCTCTCTCTCTCTCTCTGTTACATTATCTGTGAATCTATTTCTTGTCGATCTCTCTCTCTCTCTCTCTCTCTCTCTCTCTCTCTCATTATCTCTGAATCTATTCCTTGTCTCTCTCTCTCTCTCTCTCTCTCTCTCTCTCTCTCTCTCTCTCTTTTACATTATCTGTGAATCTATTCCTTGTCAATCTCTATCTCTCTCTCTCTCTCTCTCTCTCTCTCTCTCTCTCTCCTCTCTCTCTCTCTCTCTGTTACATTATCTGTGAATCTATTCCTTCTTTCTCTCTCTCTCTCTCTCTCTGTGTTACATTAACTGTGAATCTATTCCTTGTCAATCTCTCTCTCTCTCTCTCTCTCTCTCTCTCTCTCTCTCTCTCTCTCTGAATGTGGGAGGCTGCTGTAATCGTATTTGCATATCTCGGTCAGCGAGAGAACAACTCCCTTATCTGAAATGGATGTCGGCTCAGAAGATGTTCACACTCATTGTCGCTTCCAAAAAAATGTTGGTCGGGCCGTCGCCGCAGAGTCGTTTTCGTGTCGTCTTAGTTAATGATCATCCGTGGAGAGAGAGAGAGAGAGAGAGAGAGAGAGAGAGAGAGATATCCGAGGCCATAAAATCATTATCTCCCTTTCTCCCTTCCCCACCCCACCCCTTCCCCCCCCCCTACCCCATAGCCCCCCCCCCCCCCTTTTCTCTCTCTCCTTCCCACTACCTTGAGTCGTCACCTGCTGGTTCTTAAGGCTTCATCGCTGTTTAATGGCCTACACCTACCGCAGCCTCCTGGTTCTTCTTCTTCTTATTCTTGTTCTTGTTCTTCTTCTTCTTCCTCTTCCCCTCTTCTGTCATCATCTGATTTCCGCCGTTGTTTTTATTGTTGTTATTCGAATCGTCTCTGACCACCCCTAGAATAGATAATGAAGATAATGTATAGAAGTAAGGGACGAAAATAGTGAATATTTAGCTGACATAGAAATTAATGAAGCTGATATTGTGCAGCAATTAATGAAATTAAAAATTGGAGCTGCTGCAGGGCCTGATGGAATCCTGCTATTTTGTTGAAAGAAAGTAGTTCATTCTATCGCAAAGCCACTTGCAATATTATTAAGACAAAGTGTAGATACAGGCAAGATTTATGATGAGCACAAATTAGCATATATTACCCCTACTTTCAAAAGTGGATCAAGACTTGAGGCAAGTAATTATAGGCCTGTGAGTCTAACATCACTATTATGAAAGTGTATGAAAGGGTAATGAAGAAAAATATTATGAAACTTTAATAAAAAATAATTTGTTTAATATAGGACAACACGGTTTCGTACCCGAAAAAGTACACAAACCCAACTGTTAGTCCACCGTGAGAACATATTCAAAAAATATGAAAAGCGGAAATGAAACAGATGTGGTATATCAAGACTTTGCAAAAGCTTTTGACAAAGTAGACCATAATATATTAGCAAAGAAAATTAGAAAACACAATATCGTAGATAAAATAGGAAGATGGTTAAAAGAATTTTTTACACAACAGAAAACAGATAGTTATTGCAAACGATGAGAAATCGGATGAAAACCAAGGTAATATCCGGTGTGCCACAAGGTACGGTGTTAGCTGCAATACTGTTTGTTATTATGATTGAAGACATAGACAGTAATGTTAAGGATTCGGTAGTGAGTAGTTTCGCTGATGACACAAGAATAAGTAGAGAAATTACTTGTGATGAAGATAGGAACGCTCTACAAAGAGACCTTAACAAAGTATATGATTGGGCAGAGGAAAACTAGGATGGTATTTAACTCTGATAAATTTGAATCAATAAATTATGGAGACAGAGAAGGAAAGCTATATGCCTATAGGGGACCTAATAATGAGACAATCACAAATAAGGAAGCAGTTAAAGACCTTGGTGTGATGATGAATAGGAACTGTTATGCAATGATCAAATAGCAATTCTTTTGGCAAAATGTAAAGCAAAATGGGAATGTTGTTACGGCACTTCAAAACAAGGAAAGCTGAACACATGATTATGCTTTATAAACATATGTTCGTAGTCCACTTGAATATTGCAATATGATATGGTACCCCACACTATCAAAAGGGATATTGCACAAATAGAGAGTGTACAAAGGTCCTTTACAGCTATAGAAGAAGAAGTTAAGGACCTTGACTACTGGGAAAGACTACAATCATTAAAATTATATAGTCTAGAAAGGAGAAGAGAACGCTACATGATAATTCAGGCATGGAAACAGATAGAAGGAATAACAGAAAATATCATGGAACTAAAAATATCAGAAAGAGCAAGCAGAGTAGATTAATAGTGCCCAAACAATACCAGGAAAAAATAAGGAAAGCACACAGGACAATTAATCCACTACACACCAGCATCGATAATGCAGCGTCTATTCAATGCGTTGCCAGCTCATCTGAGGAATATATCAGGATGTGAGCGTAGATGTGTTTAAGAATAAGCTCGACAAATATCTAAACTGCATCCCAGACCATCCAAGATTGGAAGATGCAAAAATATACCGGAAGATGTACTAGCAAACTCTCTGGTAGACATTAGAGGTGCCTCACACTGAGGGACCTGGGGCAACCCGAACGAACTGTAAGGTCTGTAAGGTAAGGTAAGGTCTGTGACTTTTCCGTGCTTGGGGTTGTGGGGGCAGGGCAGGGGGGTGCGGCCGGCGGGATTTGGGCACTTGTTAACTAAGGGCATTTGGGCATCTTTAGCGTGGCGTAGAGTCACAGTGAAGTCTCAAAAGCTTTCATCGTGCTAACCACGTTTATGGTAATACTGTTTTTTTTTTTTTTTATATCATCAGTACAGACTGCTTTGTTGAGCGTTCAAGATGCCCCTGTTTTGAGTTTGTTTTTCGTTATAATACATAGAGGGGACACGATGGCTCAGATAATATCTATCACATTATTCAGGCTATATATATATATATATATATATATATCCATATATATATATATATATACATACATACATATATATATATATATATATATATATATATATATATATATATATATATATATATATATATATATATATATATACATATATATATATATACATATATATATATATATATATATATATATATATAATCTATTTATATATATCTAAATATATATACATATAACATACATTATATATATATATATTATATATATATATATATATACATATATATATATATATATATATATATATATATATATCATATATCTATATATATATATATATATATATACTATATATGTATATATATACATATACATATATATATATAATATATATATATATATATATATATATATATATATGTATATATATATATACCTATACTTACTCCACAACCACCATCGTTTATTAAACTCAATACTAGACATAAACGTCCATCTAATGCCATAATATCCTCTTTTCTCCCCCTCAAATATTTCGCGAATTCTTGACGTCACCTAAATCCACATCTGTGTTTATTTGACAACCCTTTTAACCTGAATGTCAAGGGTAACCATCCTAATTAACGCGTAATTGGGTGATTGTTCTGTCACACCTGTATAGGCAATAAACGTGCGTGGAAACTCACGCCATTTCTAGCCATATAAACTGGAGAGAGAGAGAGAGAGAGAGAGAGAGAGAGAGAGAGAGAGAGAGAGAGAGAGAGAGAGAGTTCTCGTATTATAAATTGGAATCGTTGATAAATTTGATAATCGCATTATTTGAAGCCATGTAAGTGAGAGAGAGAGAGAGAGAGAGAGAGAGAGAGAGAGAGAGAGAGAGAGAGAGAGAGATTCTTTTATGATAAATTGGAATTGTAGATAAATTTAAAGATCGTATTATTTGAAGCCATGTAAATGAGAGAGAGAGAGAGAGAGAGAGAGAGAGAGAGAGAGAGAGAGAGAGAGAGAGAGAGAGAGAGTTCTTGTATTATAAATTGGAATCGTTGATAAATTTGATAATCGCATTATTTGAAGCCATGTAAATGAGAGAGAGAGAGAGAGAGAGAGAGAGAGAGAGATTGATGTTACACTGACTTTTTTATTGTAAATTTGCATCGTTGAGACATCTATAGCACCCATTATTTGAGGCAGTATAAAAATGAGTGAGGAGGAGGAGGAGGAGGAGGAGGAGGAGGAGTAGGAGTATCAAGTCAGGTACGGAAACAATAAAACTGTTATGCTCGGTTGTAAAATATCGCCTGACCAAATAATGGTCCTCTTCATTAAGCTATATAGGACGGGGCAGTAAATTTACACATTTCGCCGACGGCCCCGTCGCGAAGAGGGAAAGTGATAAACACACACACACACACACACACACACACACACACAGGAGCGTAAATCACCCACGTCGGATATATTATGCCCTTACCACCCTCCTCAGCCGCTGTTTAAAAGCTCTTTTGCTCATGGGCGAATTCGCTCGAACTGGGAAGATTCTATGTAAATGGATGTAACCATCAATTTTCATTTCTTGGCGTTTTTCTTTTTCTTTTTTTTTATGTTGGACCGATTTTTTTTTTCTCGTCCACTAAAAGAGACGAAGTATTTCTTTAAGATGAAAAAAAAAAAGTTGAAAGAGGTAGGGCGTAAATACGAGGTGAGAATTTATTACCTTAATTGAGTTTTACTGCCTGGTGCAAAAAAGGAACAGAGAGAGAGAGAGAGAGAGAGAGAGAGAATGGGGGGGGGGGGGGGGGGGTGTGTTGGGGGGTGGGAGTGGTGGTTGATAGGTGCTCACATTCTTGGAGATTTTATTGGGTAACTTGAGCGAGTCTGGCAGAGTGACAATGGGTTGCAAGATTAGCATGTTGCAGAACGTTGTATCTTAATGATGATGGCTCTGTGAGAGTTATTATGATATATGTCTTTCACGTTGACAGTTTTGCACTTTTTTTTAAGTATGAACACTGAAAGACCTCCCTTGAAACTGAAAAGCTGTCTACTTTCAAGGACTCTTGCCAAAACAGGGATATTGTTTAGTTTTCATTTCATCGAGAATAACTTTTTCTAATCTTCTGGGATATAATTAGTCTTTTTTTATTTTACTTTTTTTTTTGCATTTAGTTCTCCAACCCAGTTGTTTTGCAGGCATTCGCTGTTATCGTAATTTTGACAAGGTGTAAAAAACATTAAGTCAACATATTACAGTGCTAAAGATTGCAAAGAATTTGCAAAGTAACATGCTTGATACAGTCAGCTTACCCCCTTTTTGAAAGCTTATTTACAAAATCAAACTGTTACCTTGCTTATATTTATCCAAGAGTATTTTAATTTAGGGGCTCATGATTAACCTAAGATGGCCATTCAGGAAGTTCTCTTGCCTCGTATACGAAACGTCACAGAATGAAGAGTAGTCTTGACTTAATTTTTGACAAAGGCCCCCATAAGTACATACCCTTGGCCCACCAATGTTCAGGCATTGCTGTCCCGCCAACAAATAATCCTTTTTCAAAATTATGATCATGCAAGAAGTGATTACGGAGCAGGAAACGGGGCTTTCAGAGGGTGCCAGGTCTCTTGACTGAAGGACATGAGGCAACAATTCTAGACTCGCAGATGGCCACTTTATTCACTGAGACGTCTGGACAGGAGCACTGCCCTGAAGCAACTGCCTATTCTCTTATAACTTTCCTCTGTGCTTTTCAGCTTGACTGGTCTTTTATTTGCTGCAGTTTTGATGCAGCATACTACGCATTAATGGTCCACTTCTTTTTCTAAGGAGTGTGTACCATAACACCAGAACTCCAAAACCCAAGTGCCATTTCCTTGCTGACATACACACTCGCTTGAATTCTCTGGGGGATATTGAGAACTATGACTTTTCCATCACCCTCAGACTGTGTTTCATGTTCAGAGTGGTGGACCATGTCTATTCCTGGCATACTAATTACCTGGAAGAATTGCATCAGCCAGGAAATAAGTAAACTTGTCCTGGAAGCTTCCAGTCCTGCAAGCTTCTCTTAAAACTAGCGCGCGCTGAACCAGCAGTGATGTCTGTGGTCTCGTCCACCTGGTGGACAGTCAAATAAACTTGTCTTGCTCCAAGACTGGGACCATCTGTATGAATTCTGCTCACTTTTTAACAACATGATAAGCAGGGGAGTCATCTTCAAAGGTTCCCTCAGGGGTAATACTAGTTTGCTGATCCATGATTTCATGACTTGCCCTTCTCTTGTGGCCATGACTTTCAAAAGCGCTCACTTGCAATGTAACGGTAAGCATTTACCTCCAGACAAGTTTTATTTGCGATTCCTGCTGGGAAAGACCGAGGACTTTTTTTTTTGACTGGCCATCGAAAGACCAGTTTCAAAGATCCTCTCTTATCCTGAAATAAAGGCAAACAATTATTGATGTCTCGTTTATAATTGCCTGAGTGGTTGCAGTTTTGTATGCAATCATACTAAAAAATAGTTGGTCTTAATTTTGTAAACAAGGTCTGAAGCTGTGACTGAGAGAAGCACATTTTTCTGGAATTTATGAAAAATTTGATATTGAAGCAATTGATTTTGTTAAGCATGTTATACGAAGTATTTGATAAATGTGAATTGAACAAAAATCCTGGGTATTTCTGCTACATACCTGCGGCAATTCACATATTTCTAATTCTAGTTTTTTTTACCGGTGCATAAATTTCTTCCCTTTTACAATAACTCTGCTGATTTGATTGTGATGACTTATTCTCATCATTTATTTTGAAAATATATCCTTCACTATCACGGTTATATTCCCGTTACCTTCATTTCTATAATCACTATCATAATCACCGCGAGTGATAATTTCAAAATCTTGATAGAACGAGAAGCTTAACTGTTAGGAAACCGTCATAAACCAGGGACACTCTCTCTCTCTCTCTCTCTCTCTCTCTCTCTCTCATTGTGGAAACTTCTTTATCTACAAGATATGTGACACATGGAATAAACTGCCACCAGAAGTTGTCAACAGTAACACTATGGAAGAGTTTAAAGAGAGCTAAACAAAATCATTAGGAGGACACTGAATGAACAGTAAAACCTGCTCTTAGAGATAAGTGAGCGCACGATGTCTCCTCTTAGGATGGACTAACAAGTCTTTGAGACAACCTAATCCTTGTAACTCCTTGCTCTCTCTCTCTCTCTCTCTCTCTCTCTCTCTCTCATTACGGGCTGCTCTATGAGCAAGAACCCGTGCCGGCATAAGGCCAGCTCAATCAAAAAACAATCTCTCTCTCTCTCTCTCTCTCTCTCTCTCTCTCTCTCTCTCTCTGTCAAGCTCCAACACCCTACTCCAACCCCCTCCGTCTGTCTCTCTCTCTCTCTCTCTTGTACCCTAAAAGAGAGAGAGAGAGAGGGGGGGGGAAGGGAAACTCTTGCAGAATGTGTGAGAGACTCATTTGCGCATTCAGCTCTCATTATCCTTTCTTGATGCTCGCCGAAACGTGTGAGATTTGCTCAGAGAAAATTCCTTGTTCGAAATTAAAGAACTTTTCCTTCCTTCCTCCTCCTCCCCTCCTCCTCCTCCTCCTCCTCCTCCACCTCCGCCTCCTCCGCCTCCTCCTCCTCCTACGCGTACCAAGGTTGACGACAGCTTTCCAATGCTTAGAAGAGGGAGATGGGAGAGAGGAGGTGGAGATAGAGGAGGAATAGGAGGAGGTGGCGGAGGCATTGGAGGAGAGGGGGAGGAGAAAGAGTATTAGACATCGTTTGTTTTTTTGGTTTTTTTTACCTATTTGTTATTCACTCCCTTTGTTCTCCATATCCATAAAGGGGAGTTGTTGCACTGTTATGGCTGGGAACTCTTTCGATATTTCAGAATATATTTATATATATTAGTAAAATATATTCATGTGCATATATATGTATATGTATATATATCATATTATATATATGTATACATATGTATCATATTTATAGATGTGTGTATAATAATTGTAATTAATGAGACACTTAAAAACAACGAATTCTTAAAAACTGAGAAATACCCACATCTACAGGGTGTCCATAAAGTCCCAGTACCATTACAAGTATTTATTGCTCAGAATGGTACTCGGACTTTATGGACACTATATCCATTTACCTAACTATTTCTCTAGTGTATTTCTATCTGTGTGTGTGTGTATATATATATATATATATATATATATATATATATATATATATCTATATATATATATATATGTATAACAGAATCACGAAAGTTAGGAACGTGATGAGTCCATAAATAGATAAATGCCACGAAGGAAGGAAAAATAAACGAGGAGTCTGCGAGATCTTTCGGCTGAAAAGCCCAACTTTACTTAAGCAGCTACTGACAAAAATACGAGAAAAGACATACAAGAAGGTTCGTATAACTGACAGATAGGGATTATAAAAGGATTAGTGCCTAGAATCCGACACACCTGGAAGATAAGAAACCTTCCCAAACAAGCTACTAAACAAAGGGTGCAATTAAGGTTTAAGACAATCATCTCAGATACAATCTCCAGACAATTAAAGGATTATAGGTAGACAGCTATACGGAACCTGGTAGACAAAACCATATTCACAAAAAATGACAGACATACATTACAATAAAAATTTTTTTAATAACTCTAAGCAACTGATTTTTATTTAAGTCAGAATTATATATTTGAGGTCATTCTTAAACATGTTACAGATACAAGGGTCTAAATGAAAAAGGCCACGACTAACATTTAAATTACAATGAAAAGTAAGTTGTATTAAAGCAGATTCTAAAAGATTTCGTGATAAGACATCTCTTGACGTGCAATTACTGAACTGTCAATCCAATTAATTCGGTGGTTGTTTTCACTTAAATGAATAAATAATGCATTAGATTTTTGCCCAGTTTTACAGAGTATTTATGCTGGCTTAGCCTTACTTCTAAGCCCTTGCTCGTGGCATTTATCTTTATTTATATATATATATATATATATATATACAACAAAGTTCCTGTTTACATTTCCAGACTTTAATAAAGGCTAAAAAAAAAAAAGTCTTTATACTCCTAAGTAACTCATAATAAGTTCAACACTTCCTCACTAGACTTCTCAAGCCCACTTGTCGACTTAAGTGAATTCATTTTCTTTTGCCATTTACCATTCGCCTCCTCGTCTTTCAGAACTCTAATAAAAGGAGATAAATTAACAATATGACTTCGCACTCTTTTGCTTAGCTTTCATTTCCTTCGTCTCATGTCCCTGGGGGAGCGTTCTGACCTGCCATGATGAAGCTGAGTATATGATCCTGTACGCTTCATTACCAACGAGATGAGCAGATAAAACATGGAGGAAATGTCATGTCGCATTAGGGAGCTGTTTGCTCATTGTTCCCAGCATTTTTTTTTTCGGGGGGGGGGGGGCGGGGGGGGGGGGGGGGGGCAATCAAGAGTCTTGCAAATACACCTCAGGCTTCTGGAGACGTTCATGAACTAGACTGAACCTCTGTACTTCCATGGATTTATACCCCACAGGGGGGGCAATGCCATCAGTGCACCTCACGCTGATGCACCGTAGGCGTTGCTTAAGGTTCTTTGCGGCGTTCCTCAGGCCCCTAGCTGCAGCCCCTTTCATTCCTTTTACTGTACCTCCATTCATATTATCTTTCTTCCATCCTGCTATCCACCCTCTCAAAGTAAGTAAGAAAAATTACGAACCATAATCGTTCAAGTTCGAAATAAGAGCTTTTTCATTATACAGTCTGTATCTCCTTTCATAGTCTCTGTCTTCGATCTTACATCTCCTAACAATTCTTTCATAGTGTAAATGCGAGGTTTTCCTCTTGTTACACATTCAAAAAAACCTTTTTTTACGATCAGTTTCCCTTTCAGCTATGAATGACCTCATATGTCACAGCGCTTGCGTACTTGGCATTTGCCATAAATCTTGTATCCTATTTCCAATTCAAACTCCATGTATATATACGCATGAGGTAGTTTTTTTTTTTTAAGGTAACATATTGGTATAGACTCCATAAAGTATAAAGCGAAGTGAGTTATCGTGCGTAGCAATAGTCGCCCATATAATGATAAACACACTGTCTTGACTGTCTGGGGTAATAAAAAGTTCCCGTTGACTTTTATGGCGGGAATTATATTCCTCTTATGGCAGGAATATCGTCTCCTTACGGTAGGAGCACCTACTCCCTTATGGTAGCAATATCCTCCTCTTATGGTAAGCGATTTGCCGCGTGACTTAAGACAGTTATGCACGGAAATTATTCTGACTTTTAAGACTAAGTTTCCCTTAGAAAAACGTTCATTTTGCAACTGTTGATAAAATCAGCAAAGCAACAATTGTGAGTTTATGCAAATAACAGTGACCAGTAACTGCCTGCAACTATTTTTTGGTATTTGAATACCAAAAAATAAAGATATTTTGCCACGGGGTTTTCATAGCAATAGCATCTAGGATTCCTTAGCTAAGGAAGAATTTATATTTACATAAAGTTCCCATAGTAATATTATCATTGATTCCTTACTTAATAAAGTTATATTTTCTTAAAAATCTCAGTCATAACATCTCTGATTTATTAGTTAATAAAAAATTTATATTTCCATAAAGTTACCATAGTAATGTTATCATTGATTCCTTACTTAATAAAATTATATTTTCATAAAAATTTCAGTCATAACATCTTTGATTCCCAAGTTCATAAAGAAACTTATATTTCCATAAAGTTCCCATAGTAAATATCATCTTTGATTCCTTACTCAATAAAGTTATATTTTCATAAAAATTTCAGTCATAACATCTTCGATCCTTAAGTTCACAAAGAATCTTATATTCTATAAAGTTCATATAGTAATATTATCTTTGATTCCTTACTTAATAAAGTTATATTTTCACAATGCTCCCCTAGTCATAACATCTTTGATTCCTTGCTTAATAAAGTTATATATTCATAATGTTTCAATCATAACATCTTTGATTCCCAAGTTCATAAAGAAACTTATATTTCCATAAAGTTCTCAATGAAACATTTTAGGTGCCTTGGTTGTAAAATGAATCACACATTTTTAAATGAATTGGATCATTAGCGTACTATACTACATTCACTTGAGCAGTGTACTACTATTGAACTGCTGAATCACAGGCATTTGTACGCTCTTATAGCGGTTATAAATTCCTAAGTTGCCCTCTCATATTGTTTGTGAATGAAAGGAATGTTACTACAGCCTTTTTACCCAGCAATGAATGGGGCGAGCGAGATGTCACCGCATACTTATCTTTGTGAATGGAGATAGTGAGGTACATAAGCTCTTACTATAGTCTCTCTTTTTTTTTCTTCTTTTTTTCTTTTTTTTAATGGGCACGTGGTCTGCCTCCTCTTATTCTATTCCTGAATGGATGCTTACTAGGATGCTTAAGAAAAGGGTTCTTGGCTCGTCACATTCTTCACCTGTATATAGGGGGTTATAGCCATCAATGCACCCTCATGTGGCGCACTGTAGGCATTATTACTTAAAGTTCTTTGCAGCGTGCCTTCAGCCCCCTAGCTGCAGCAACCACTTTCATTATCTTCACTGTACCTCCTTTCATATTCTCTTTCTTCCATCTTTATTCTCCATCCGCTCCTAACAATTATTGCATAGTGCAACTGATTTGAGGTTTTCCTCCTGTTATACACCTTTCAAACCATTTACTCTCAATTTCCGTTTCAGCACTGAATGATCTCATAGGTCCCAGTGCTTGTCCTTTGGTTTAAATACTAAAATTCAATTCAATTCGTCACATTCTTCGACTGGATATTATATAGGTCTTGCGATATATAATATTTTTTTTCAATATTTTTTCATTTTAGTTTATTTTAAAATTATTTTCTCTTTGTAAAGCCGCTCACATATTTACTCCAAATATTAAAGGATTTTTATCATAACTTAATTAATCGATTTGTCTTAGCAGTTTAGATACATGGAGTGGAATATGCAATCTAGGCCACAGGCCAAGCGCTGAGGCCTATATCATGAGGTCAATCAACGCTGAAAGGTTGAAAATGAGAGTAGAAAGGTTTGAAAGGTGTAACAGGAGGAAGACCTCACAGCAGTGGCACTATGAAACGAGTAATAGGAGAGGGTGGAAAGTAAAATAAGAAAAAAAAAAAACTATGAGCGGAGGTACAGTAAAAGGAATGATAGGGGTTGCAGCTAATGGCCAAAGGGAACGCCGCAAAGAACCTTAAGTAAACGCCTGCAGTGCACCGTCTGAGATGCACTGATGGCACTATAATCTCCTACGGGAAATCGTTGAAATAAGAAATCCCATATTTTCCTTTTTGAATATCGGTGCTTCATATTTTTGGAAACATTTCAAAATCAGGAAGTAATGAAACCTGACATAAATGTTACGTCAATTCTTTTTTTTTTTTTTTTAGTCTGTTTACATTCCTCCATCTCTCACTTCCTGTCGAGTCCTTCTTCGGGAAATGCTCAGAATGCCTTAGGATTTATTTCAGTTAGATCCTGTTTCTTCCTCACAAATGGCCAAGTTATCACTAGGGCGACTGGTCGGAATGGTTTTTATCATTTGTTATAAGCTTTAAATTCTATAAATTTAGCAACACTCAGCAATTTTATTGCATCAAATTGTTTGAACCAAATCTTCCAGAAGTTTCCAGTTGAATTTTGCTCACCGAATGAAAAGGACTGGAGACATTCCATAACCAAGATATCAATTATTGGCTGGTTTTTGTTAAATGCTTTAAATTCTATAAATTTAGCAACGCTCAGCAATTTTATTGCATCAAATAATTGTTTGAACTAAATCTTCCAGAAGTTTCCAGTTGAATTTTGCTCACGGAATGAAAAGGACAGGAGACATTCCATAATCAAGATGTCTATTATTGACTGTCAGGCCATACACCAGGCACTGGGACCTACGAGGTCAATCAGGGCTGTAAATATTGCGTTTCTTGTTAGGAGAGGTTGGAAAGTAAGATGGAAGAAAGAGAATGCGAACGGAGGTATAGTAAACATTATGGAAGGGATTGCAGCTAGGGGCTGAAGGGACGCTATACAAAGAACCTTGAGCGCACAGTGTGAGGCGCACTGACGGCACTAACCCCCTACGGGGATTATTGGCTGTGAATGAATGCTTGCTTGGAGTTGTTTATAGACGTAGATAGAACTTATAAAGGAAGAGATACTCCAAACATCAGTCAAGTAATGCGATATGATCGAGCGTTATGTCGTCAACATAGATCTTTTATTTGTAAGGTATATTTTTTGTTACATTTACTGCAACTGGTTTTTACTCTTTTTTTCTATTACATCATTCACTTTTGAATGCCGTCACAGTTCGCTAGGAGTCTTATCTTGGCTACAACTGACATGTGGAACAGTGGAACAGTTGGCCCAGCGATGTTGTGGAATCTGGTGGAATCTTCTGATCCCCAAATGTTCAATCGAGCAGAGAATTCATTCCTGCTCTCTGCTCTTTGCTGCTGCCGCTGACGTCTCCTGATATTTAGGCATATTGGTTTCATTTCTCATTTCTTCATATTTATCAATATATCTCCTTTCCTTATAACTCTTTTCTCTCTGCAGGCCTATTGCCCTTTGGAACTTGGGTTTGTTTGTTTGTATTCAGCAACGGGACCAACGGCTTTACGTGGCTTCCGAACCACGTCGAGAGTGAACTTCTATCACCAGAAATACACATCTCTGAACCCTCAATGGAATGCGCGAAAATCAAACTCGCGGCCACCGAGGTGGCAGGTTGAGACCATACCGATCACGCCACTGAGGCGCTGGAACTTGGGTTTATAAAGTCTGTTGACTCTGTCCATAAGGGTTTTCAAATGAAGATTTTTTTATTGTGAACAATTTTTCTTTTATTTCTCCAAATTAACCTTCCTCTTGTCGAATCTTAGCCATCAATCACAAAAAAATTCCTATGTATGTCTTCGTCTTGAATTTAGGATAAGTAGATATTAATTAATAATTATTGATATTTAGCTCACTTTAGTAAATGGGTTTCTCTCTTGTATAATGTAGTATAGTCCAAATTAAATTAATCTAATTATTGGTCAATCGAGCTATCACAGATAAGCTTCTATATATCAACTATTCCCTGATAAAAACAAAGAAAGAAACTTTGCTGTTTAGTTTGCTTGTGCATGCAAGTTTTGCTTGCATAGTTTTGAACTGACGATCTTTCATAGATGAAAAAAAATGAAAGGAAAGATTTGTCAGGACAAAAGGGACTCTATTTGAATATAACTTCGCAGCTTGTGACCGAAGGCTGAAAAATAACATTCTCTCTCTCTCTCTCTGTATATATATATATATATACTATATATATATATATGTGTGTGTGGTGTGTGTGTGTGTGTGTGTGTGTATGTGTATGTGTGTGTGTATTTAGAAATAACCTTCTAATATTTTAATTATTAGTACAAATTCAGCTCGACAATATAGAGAATCACGTCAATGAAATTTAGTTGCTCAAGAGATCACAACCACCTCTTCCTCCTCCTCCTGGTCCTCCTCTTCCTCACTTGATAAAGCCATGATGATTTATTGCAGCAGACCCGGGAGATGCCCCAAGTGTGAACGGGTCCTTTCATTCATGAAATCCTTCGGACTCGGTTGTTCGACTCAATCCTTTCGAAGCTCCCGTCTGTTCCTTTCTCTTTCAGTGTAGGAGGAGTCCACCACTACCATACCACCTCCTCCTTCTCCTCCTCCTCCTCCTCATCCTGGACGCCCACACGTTCTCGTCTAGAGCACCGAAGGGCGTGAGTTGCGTCCGAGCTTCGGGTTTTGTGATTCGACGTCTGAGGAGAGACTCCCTGAGGTGGACGACTCCTAAAATGAGTCATTGGATGATGTGATAAAGTGACGTCACTGGAAGAATCCTACCCTTCCCCCCTCCTCCCCTTCCTACCCTTCCCACCTCCCCCACCCTCCTGCGACGTCAGATCGACATCACCAGCAGCTCCAAGTAGTAAGTATAAGCGCGAGAGGCTTTCTCCTGCTGCTAGGATAAGCTAGGCTAGGCTAGGCTGGCACAAGCACCCCCAGCCCCACCCCCCAAGGGAAGGGGGTAGGGGTAAGGGGGACTTGTGGGGCGCCAGAGTAATAAAATTTATGGCTGCGATTCATGTCCCACATTTGGTTCAAATTTACGAGTACCCATTACCAGGCGCTGCTGCTGCTCAGCTGCTGCCTGCTTCTTCTTCTTCTGCTGCTGCTGCTCTGTAGCAGCAGAAGCAGGATCAGCAGCAGGACCACTAGCAGAAGCAGGACTAGCTAGCAGGAGCAGCAGCAGCAGCAGCCGTGGCTGGTATATGTCTGCTGCCGCTCTGCCCACGGACAGCGGCAGGAGGAGGAGGCAAGGCAGCAGCCTCTTCTTGCTCATTCTAGTGCCGATTTCCACAGTGGAAGGGTGTACTGGCATCCTGTTTGTTGTCTGTTGCAAGGGTCGTGTGCGTGCGTTTGTGCGTGCGTCCTTGTGTCGTGCTAGTGGTGGTGTTGGTGACGGTTTAGCCGTGCGTGCGTGTGTTCGCTCGTGCTTGCGTGAGTGAGAACGAGCCCAACGTAGTATAGTGCTTCTGCAAGTGAAGGACTTATAATAAAAGGGTTCTGTGGCGGCCGTCTCATCTGCTGCTCGTCTTCTGCTGCGACTGCCTGGTGTTCTCACTCTGGTCTGGAGTGGACGATCATGACACTGCTGGTGGTGGCGAGGAGAGAGAGAGAGAGAGAGAGAGAGAGAGAGAGAGAGAGAGAGAGAGAGGATGCGTTGGTGCTGGTGGTTGAGGGAGTAGTAGTGGATAGTGTGTGTGTGTGTGTGTGTTTGCAGGGAACGATCAATGGCTGCGTGGTGGAGGTAGTGTTGGAGTGGAGTGGATGGGGTGGGAGGGGAGGAATGGGGTAGGGTGTATAGGAGGGTCGGGGGGGGGGGGGGCGATATCCTCTGTCTCCTGCCTGTGCCTTCCCGTAAAGCCCTAAACACTCATCTGGATTCCCCCCCACCCACCCCCGCCCCCGCCACAAGAGATGAGTACCTCTCTCTCTCTCTCTCTCTCTCTCTCTCTCTCTCTCTCTCCACGCATAACGGTCTCCAAACCCACTCGGCATCTCGATACTTTTTCTATCTTTATTTTCTTTTATTTATTAATCCCAAGAGACCAAAAATATCAAGGATAAATGTGACTTAAGCTTACGATCGCGCGAGCAATAGTGATAATTATCCTTAAATAAACTCTTCACAAACGAAGCCAAATTCCGATGGATACGAACAATGGAAAATTTTTAAGATGATGGAAGTTCCATGTGAATGTATTCGAACAAATGAGAGAGAGAAAAAAAGGAGAGAGAGTTGGTTTTTCAAAATGGCGGAACCCCTTTCTGTCTCTCTATCTCTATTTCTATCTCTCCCCGTCCTATGGCGCTTTATATGGAGTTCGGAGGTTAAAGATTTGCAACATTTATTATAAAAATGGAAGACATGTTCTCATACGGGAACCTCCACAATGTGTTCGAAACCCTTGATCAAATCCCAGGTATGTTTTCGTTTATAAAGCTTAAATCCCCGGCCGCTGCTTTCCGAGCGGTCCTGGATTACTACGGCTTGGGATTTATTTACAATTTTTAAAAGTGAAAACATCCAAACTATAAAATAGTCTATCGACACTTGATCTGATACATTGTACAGGGTGTCCATAAAGTCCCAGTACCGTAACATGCATTTATTGCTTATAATAGTACTGGGACTTTATGGACACCCTATAGATGTTTGAGTCGATATTTCGCAAACCTGAATTTTTCGTCTAGTAGTTCTGATGCTTAAAATGTTACTTAAAATACATCGTTTTCTGATTTAAAGAAAGATACGCTTGAAGTAATAATCCATAACATTACAAAAAACTGTAAACAAAGTTTGCAACCTCCAAAATATATTTAATTATTAAGATGCCAATATTTATGATATGAAATAGCTTATTCTTCGACAAAGGCAATAGTGGATATATTCACAAATGCACATCATTGCATGTTATATAATCGTTTTAAATCAGACCTTATTTTCTGGACATCAAAAGGAATTATTCCTCGCCCTCATAATTAAATAAAGCATATCTCTGGTTTTTATCTATTCGTCTTATCGATGACGCTCGAAAACGCTCTGTAATCTTAGATGCTTTGCATACAGAATGCTATACCTAATTGTGGGAATATTTTAAGAACGTGATCTTCTCAGATAAAAACTATTTTCAATCTTTATTTATTCAATTGAAAATAGTCTTCATCTTATCTTATTTTCATATATATTTTTCGCGCAATCACTTACGATCTTACTGTCATGGTTAATTTTTTTTATTTTACACATTTTTTGCCATCCTTAAGAAAATATCGATTATTTTTTATTAATAGGCATATTTACTTTTATGGAAATTATATGTATATCTATAATTTAATAAACATATATATATATATTATATATATAGATATATAGATATATATATATATATATATATATATATACATATATATCTCTATATATATATATATATATATATATATATATATATAAGTCATATATATATATATATATATATATATATATATATATATATATATATATATATATATGTCATTTGCATCCTTTCAATAGAACCGCTCTAAATGACTGGAGAGAGAGAGAGAGAGAAAGAGAGAGGGAGGGGGGTAGGTAGGGTAAGGAAGGGTGAGGGTGGCACACCCGGTTTAGCAAAATTACCGAATCAATTCGACTTGACATTCGTTCGATAAGCCACTTCTTCAGTGTAATAAAATGACAGTAGTATCCGCTGATATCATTAAGATTCTTGATAATTTTTTTTAATATTAATTTTTCTCATTTTCAGTATTTTTCCGAAAAGACGATTCACTTTAGTTTGAACTTTCGACAAATTTATTGTTTCTTTATTTATTGTGGATTTCTATATTTTTTAGAATAAAATAGCTTGCCTTGAAAGTAGTATGTGATAAAGTAATATTATAATTTTGATAGTTTATTATTATATTATTATTATTATCATAAACATTTTATTATTATTATTATTTATTATAATGTTATATCTATTATTAAAGAACTTATATTATTATTATTATTATTATTATTATTATTATTATTATTATTATTTCATTATGATTATTTATTATTATTATTATTCATTATTATTATTATAATATATTTATACGTATTTTATTTTTATTTACCACTAACCAAATCTAGGAAAAATAGTTTTAGTATTTTTTATTTTAAAGAAATTAATAACCACTTCAAGTTGATTATATATTTATTAATTTATAATCAAATGTAAATATAAAATAATTGCTATTATGTACCTATATATTGATTTGCAACCAAATGTAAAAAAAAAAAAAAGAATAATAATTGATTATCTGATACCAAGAAAATTTAGTTCTGTACAACACAAACGAAATAGAAGAGGTTCTAAAAAATAAAAATTCAAAAATGTTAAAAAAGGGGGGGGTGGGATTCAATATCTAAGCCTTTTGTTGTGTTTAGTGTGTTTAGATAACATTGCTGTTTAGTCCACGGTTTAGTAGCACCTCTTGCCGTCCTAATCCTCGGATTGTGGAAAAAATTCAAGTATTTGTTTAACCTTTTTTTTTTTTTATGAATTTGCAGCATACCTACTTTTAGACTCGGCCATTTTTTTTATACGATAAAGAAGACGATTTTCAGCGTTCATATTTAAAAGTAAAAGAACAAATGTGACTTTTGAAAATACTAAATTAATGATTATTTGAGCGCGCGTGTGTTTGTGTGTATATATATATATATATAGGCTATAAAGTAAATATTCACCAATATTTTTCATTCGCGTGGAAAATTTTAAGCTTCGAATAATAAATTTAGATTTGTATTTTTTTTCTTTTAGGTTACACGAAAATAACTTCGTCAGTTCACATAACAAACAAAATTTAAGACATATTTCACGCTCACCCTCCCCCCACTCCGGGAGCTTTTATCCCTGCATTATAAATATTAATACGATAATTATGAACCGAAAAAGGAGAGGCCACCGCAATATATAATATACATATATATATATATATATATATATAATATATATATATATATATATATATATATATATGTATGTATATGTATGTATATATATATATATATATATATATATATATATATATATATATATATATATATATATGTATATATATATATATATATATATATATATATATATATATATATATATATATATATATATATATATATATTATAGAAAATCTATTCTTGAAGGTAACAATGTCTTATTATAATGCAACACAAATGCTCATTGTTTTTCCTTTTCATATCGGACATTTTTAGCTCCAAATATTAATTACAAGAATATCTCATTTTGAAGATTTATATCCATCTTAAAAATAAGTACAAAATTTTTATTTTGAATTATGAACGGTGGTTTCATATTTATATATATTTTATAAAAGTGATGGCAATTCGAACAATAATAGCATATATACGTATGATAATCGCTTGTAATAAATAATAATTTGTATAGGATACGTTATTTTTAACATAATATTATTGGTGCACTTAAAAATAAGTTAAAACAAAATTTTTTAAAATAAAACCTTTTTTTTTTCTTAATATTTTCTGCAACAGACCCTTCGTTGTCATCGTTGCAATCCTTGAAAATGAAAATAGTTTTTTTTATTAAGTAACAAAATTTATATTTCTTAATGAAAACCATTTTTTATAACAGTCCAAATTATTTTTCACTTAATATTTTCAGCAACGCAATACTAGAATAAGAGGAGGATATCCGCGTTTTTAACTAAAAAAAATATATATATATTTTTTCATAAAACAATTTTTAGAAATCTCAAAATTTTGGGGGTTAATATTTTCACTAACGCGATATTAAAACCCACACGGGAATACCCGCTAACGCAGGCTGTAAATGAGGAGCCATTTTTATGGAGAATTTATAATGAAATGACATAAGCAGTGAGGCTTAAGGTACCCAAATACATCCAGCGTTATTTTATATTTACATTAAATTTAAAATTTACTTCCGTTAGAATTTCGCACTGTTAACGGGTTCTAATCTGCATCGTTTAGTTAACCTCAGCCCTAGTAGAAGTAGAAGCTATTATTATTATCATTATTATTATTATTATTATTATTATTATTATTATATTATTATTATTATTATTATTATTATTATTATACTTTCGTTACCATTTTTCACTGTTTACGGGTTTATTCTGTATCGATTAGTCAACCTAAGCCCTAGTAGAAGTTGCTATTATTATTTATTATTATTATTATTATTATTATTATTATTATTATTATTATTATTATTATTATTATTATTTATTATTATACTTTCTTCACCATTTTCCAACGTTTACGGGTTCTATTCTGCATCGTTTTAGTTAAACTAAGTCCTAGCAGAAGTAACAGCTATTATTATTATTATTATTATTATTATTATTATTATTATTATTATTCTTTCTTTACCATTTTTCACCGTTTACGGGTTCTACTCTGCATCGTTTATGTGCATGAACGTATTTGTTTTGTGCGAGCATAAACATAACATATATTTATTTATAGTGAGCAAAAATCTTACATTTTTCTATAGTGAACGTAAAATATATTTATTTATAGTGAGCAAAAACTTATAATTACTCATAGCGGTCTTAAAAATATATTTATTTGTAGTGAGTGTAAGATATATTTATTTATAGTGAGAAAAAATATATTTATCTATAGTGATCGGCAACGTGAATTTATTTAAAGTGAGCAAAAACTTATATATATTCAAAGCGAGCATAAACATATTTACAGTGAGCATAAACATATATTTATCTATCGTGATCGTAAACATCTATTTATTTATAGTGAGCATAAATATACATTAATTAATAGTGGGCGAAAGCATATATTTTTTATAGTGAGCATAAACATATAGTGGGCATGAATATATATTTATCTATAGCGAGCATCATATATTTGTTTGCCGTTAGCATAAATATATATATATATTTGTTTGAAGCAAGAACATATATATATATATATATATATATATAGGTAAATATATAGATCATATATAATATTTATATATCTATATATATATATATAAATATATTTATAGTGGAAAATAAACATAATTATAAATTATAGTCTGCAAAAAATGTTTCCTAAATTGCTCCGTATCGTATAAATTTATAGATTTCATGTATTAAATTTTTACCGTCAGTCCACTTTCCCCTAAACGAAAAATAAAAGTGAAAGCGAAAGAGAATAGAAAAAGTGGAAGAAAGCAAATGAAAGCCAAATAAAGAAAAAAGAAGAAGTGACGGTGATCGCAAGCGCTTAACCACCCGCTTCGGAGAAACCTTATGAACCAAATGAATTTCTCTCTCTCTCTCTCTCTCTCTCTCTCTCTCTCTCTCTCTCTCTCTCTCTGAGTAAACCTATTAACGAATAAAATCAATCTCTCTCTCTCTGTCTTTTATCATGCTGAAATAATATGGATTACTTTCCCTCTCAATTGCTGTAACACTTTCTCTCTCTCTCTCTCTCTCTCTCTCTCTCTCTCTCTCTCAGTAAACCTATTAACGAATAAAATCAATCTCTCTCTGTCTCTGTCTCTCTCTCTCATTCCGTCTCTTATCATGCTAAAATAATACGGATTACTTTCCCTCTCATTTGCTGTAACACTTTCTCTCTCTCTCTCTCTCTCTCTCTCTCTCTCTCTCTCTCTCTCTCTCAGTGTGACGATTGCACTTAATCAGCAACAGAGGAAAATGAATGAACGACGCCTTAGTAAGCCTAAGGTCGTCCGTCAAGTGTATAAGAGGTGTTGGAGGAGGTGGAGGAGGAGGAGGAGGAGGAGGAGGTGGTGGTGGTGGTGGTGGTGGTGTTGGAGGACGTTGGATAAATCCGGTGACTTTTGAGTTCCAAGCGAATTTCACCGTCTCATGGTTCTCGGCCCACCTAATATAGGGTCAAGTTCAGGCGCGTTAGTCAGCAATATTGCGTTTTGGTCCTGACGGTATATATATATATATATATATATATATATATATATATATATAGGTATTATGTTTGTGCGTGCGTGTTAGTGAATTTCTTTGCATTTATTTATTTCTACTTTTTTGGTGTCATGGAGGGAGCTTTGGCGGATCGGTGCTTCTGGTGTCTGTTAAGCAAATCAAATCATGAAATGCTTGTGTATGTCTGTGCGTGCGTTTGTGTTGTTTGTCATCGTGTTTGTGCTCGCGTTTGTTACTGGTCTAAAGGAGATTCTTGTCGGATCTGTGCTACTGTGTTTGTTAGGTAAGTCATGAAGTGGTTGTGTACTATGCCTGTGTGTGCGTTTGTGTTGTTTGCGCTAGTGTTTGTGCGTGTTTAAGTGTGAATGTTTGTTTATTTGTTGGTATAAAGGAGATGTTTAGTGGTCGGTGCTTTTGTGTCTGTTGGACATGTCATGAAGTAGGGTATGTTTATTTGCACATTTGTTTGTGCGTGTTTGTTTGTTTGAACGTGTGTTTGTTGGTGTAAAGGAGAGGGTTACTCGATAGGTGCTTGTGTGGTTGTTCAGTATTTCATGAGGAATAAGCAGTGCATATATATATCTGTTTGTGCATGTTTGAATGTGTTTGTTTGAGTGATTGTTTGTGTAAGTGAGAGAGGGCTACGGGATATGAGCTTTTCTATGGTGTTTAGTTTGTCCTGAGGTATGTGTAGATTATATATGTTTGCTTGTTCGCGCGTGTTTGTGTGTGCTTGTGTTGTTTGTGCATGTTTGTTTGTTTAAGGAGGATGGCTGTTGGAGTAGCGCTTATTTGGCTGTTAGATATAGCTTATGGTATAGGTAGAGTATTTTGTTTGTGCGTGTTTGTGTTTGAATATTTGTTTGTTGGTGTAAGGAAGAGGTTTGAATGTTTGTTTGTTGGGTATGTCGTGAGGCGTAGGTAAGCTACATATGTTTGTGCTTGTGTGCGTGCATGTGTGTGTGATTGTGCGCGCGTTTGTTTATTGGTGTAGAAGAGAGATTCGCTGGATCGGTGCCTATGCGTTTATTTGGTATGTGGTATGTAATGAGGTATATTTGAGGCTATGTTGGGGATAAGTATAAATGGATTGTATCATACAATTCTTGTTGTATTGTTTATCATGCAGTTCTTGTTGACATTTTATGTAATCTTAGGTTTAATCATATATATATATATATATATATATATATATATATATATATATATATATATATATATATATATTCTATTCGGGGGTTAAGTTTCATGTAGACTAAATAATTTATGCATATACACATCTTTAAAAAACCATATTTTTTTATTAATATATCCTTAATAATAGTAATAGCCGATCATATTAGGCATTATGAAATTTAATAAAAAATCAAAATATAGGAATATAATTTTTTCAATTTAAAACAATATTAATATTCTTAAAAATAACAATAAGCACTTCATATATGAAATTGCAATAAAATCAAAATAAATGGATATAATCTTTTTCAAATATAAAAATATCTTTTTAGAATTTTTATTGTTGGTTATGAATTATTTTATGCAGAATTACGTGTCTTACATTTTTTCATTTTTCGCCTGAGTATTTTCATATAAAAGTTTATAAAGGAAACATTTGCTATATAAAGATTATTATAGCTCTGCAATATTCTCATGCGAATAGAGAATTTCTATTTGGAATAAAATTGTTTTGTTAGTGAGCCAACAAATTTTTTTCCCTTCAACGAAAGCGATGTAAATTTATTGTAGTTTATTGTAATTTTTCTAATACGTTGTAAATCTGAGGAAGGAATTTCAACGAAAATAAAGAAGGGTTTTTGTATTTAATACATTTATCCACATTGTACGATAATTTCTGGTAGTTATTGTATAATGTTGATATATATATATATATAGATATATATATATATATATATATATATATATATATATATATATATATTATATATATATATACGTATGAAATTATATATATATATATATATATATATATATATATATATATATATATATAATATATATGTGTGTGTGTGTGTGTGTGTGTGTGAGACCATCGCTTGTGCGTTCCTTTAGCGACATACATACATATATCGGTATCGAGGTTAATAACGCCAACGTAATGGCCGCACTTTATATATAATATAAAAGGGAAAGATCGATATCGTGCGCCATTACGTGAGAGAGAGAGAGAGAGGAGAATCTTAGGGGGAGGTGAAGAGTTGAAATGGGAGCTGGAACTGATACCGCCATTACGTTCAAGGTAATATTCCTTCTTCCCTACCGCTATTAAGCAAGAATATCGTGATTATTTTCTGTATAATAAGCCTTTCTTTAAGTAATTTAAAATATTATTTCGACGGTAAACAGCGCGATGGACAACGGCAAACGTAAATTGTTTTGGTGAAAATGGCCAGCGTTTTTAGTCTCCCTCGTCCCTCCGGGCTGGAATGGGTGAGAGGCGGGTGGGGTGGGTGCCGGGTTGGGTGTCCTCTTAGGGGGAGGAGTGATCGATGAGGGATGACTATTATTGTAGCGAGTTTCATCACCCCTGCCGTTCTCTCCCCCCCAACTCCCCCAACACTCCACTCACTCCATCCTCCTCCACCCCCAACAACCCACCCGCTCCCTCCCCCAATCACGGAAGGAAGCCCATCCATGATCCCCCTCCCAGTAGTATAGTGGTGCCGGGTTGCCGTTGAGTCAATATGGGATGCCAGACGTAAGATTCACTCGATATAGACAGCTTTATTTCCCCCTTTTCCCCTTAGCCGCTCTCTCTCTCTCTCTCTCTCTCTCTCTCTCTCTCTCAGCAGCGCTTTGTAGTCGACGAATCTGTAATTGTTAGAGATATAAGAACCAAGAGATTTAATATAGGTCTAAGCCATTATTGTGTGTGTGTGTGTGTGTGTGTGTGTGTGCATGGCTTATCCCGTATTTAAACAGCATCTCTCTCTCTCTCTCTCTCTCTCTCTCTCTCTCTCTCTCTCTCGCTTTGTAGTCGATGAATCTGCAAATCTGTTGGAAATAAAAGAAACAAGAGTTGAAATATAGTAAATATGTGTGTGGCATTAATTTCAACATAGTATCTGCTAGAGATTTGTAAGCGCGCCGCTTCCCCCCTTCGGTCTAATTGCTCTCTCATTTACTGGTAATGCGAGAGCAAGTGTTTATCAGGATGCTGGTGATTAATGTCGATAATTAGTGTGGGAACTGCGGCGATTTATATAATTAGTAATGAACTCAAGGAGTGACAAATGATGTTTTTAAGCTCTCGAGGTAGAGATCATTTTTGGTCTAGTCTTGCTTGGAAACAGAGGAGGGAGGGAGGGACGAGGCTCATGTGGTAAGATGTCAAAATGGTTATATGCTCCTGTTCTGTATTCTGGACGGCTAGCCGGTGGTGGCGTTGGTGTTGTTGTCTTGAACGTGTAATTTAGAAAACCGGAATTCTGTCAGTTTTTGGCCTTCCGAGTGTTCCTTCCCTCCCTCTCCCCTCTCCCCTTCAAACAAAGAAAAAGGGCGCTCTGGTAATGGTAAATAAATTAGTAAAAATTTAATACTAGGTCTAGCTGTGATATGCGACTATAATAAGTTGGCACAGTTTTAGTGCTTAGCCTAGAAGTGATATGATGGGACTATTCAGGAACACATCGAAAAATTTATTATTATTATTATATTATTATTATATAGTAGAACAGGACCACCACAGGCGGACCATTGACTTGAAATTCAAGTTTCCAAAAACTATGGCGCTCATTTGAAAGAAGTAGAAGAAGGTAACAGGAATGCAGAGAAGAGACTAGGTATTAGAATAGAAAAATAAATTCACAAATTAATAGATAAAAATAGAAGTTATTGATTAAAAGACAAGGAGAATTGTTTTATAGTAGTTATTATATAGAACTCGCAGAGAAAATTTGATAAAGCATTGAAATAGCTAGTCTAACCTCGGTCTAATTCAGCTCCACTATAAGGACCAAGCCAAAGAGCTCCTCTCTTTACCTTGATTAGGACAATCCACACTACACTGTGAAATAATGCAGCGTTAAAATTAAGGAACACAGCAATAAATCAATGAAGGAAGAACCTTGAAGGGCGCTTAGGGAAAGTATATGACAGGCTTAGCTAGCCGTCTTTCTGTCTTTTCATACGTACGACTAAACTTGTTTAGCTCAATGGGAAAACAAAGAGACTATAATCGCTCGGTCCGGAGAGGGTGGTGTAAATGGGCTTGGGGAAGGGGGGGGGGTGGTCTGATAGACGCCTTTGTTGGGGTTGGGGTGTTACCAGTAGGGGGAAAAGAATAGTGAGAAAAAATATTCGGTGCAAGAATAGTATCCATTCTTGCTGCTTTCATAGCTCTGATCTCTCAGTCCAGAGAGAGTGGTGAGGGGGATGGGGGTGGGATAGACCCCATAGTTGAGGGAGGGGTTACCACTAACGGATAAAGAATATTGTGCATTTTCTGAACTGGATTAATTAAACTTGGTGTATAACCTCTGTCGGATTTTTGTTGGTGTCCAGTTATGAAATATAAAGTGTTTTGTCTTTGTTTGTGCCTTTGTCATCACTATACCATCATCTTTGGCTGTCATCACAGTCTGTATGGTGATGATAATGTTGAGTACTAATTAAAATTTACTGCTCTAAAATCAATCAATGAAACAAATAGTGGTATATTTTGTAAAAAATTTACCATTTTCCAGACTTTTCAGATCTATAACCACGATTCTGTTAGTCCTAATGTGTATATACTTCATATGTATTTTTTTTATTATTTGCATATTGGTAAAACTTTTTTTTTTTACACTTAGATGTAGCTATGGCCAACCTTAGTCAGCTATTCCTAATTATTTTTACTCTTCATGAGAAAAATACAAATAATTGTATTTCGTATTCACCTTAGTTTGGGTCACTGGTTACAGCAAAAAAAAAAAAAATAAATAACTTAAAAATATTCAACTTAGAAATCAACGTCAGTAAAAAGATTTCAAGCGCTGAAACTGTTTTGCCCTTTTTCATTTTTATCAAATAAATATTCTGAAAGTTTAAGAAATATTTTAAAATTGGTATATTCGCCTGCATTCAGAATACTGAACAAATTACAGTTTTTATTCATTCCACTGTCTTGAATATTTTTAGTACATGAGAATGTGTGGCATTACTCCCTTGCAAGTCGTCAGATTTGACCTATGACCCTTCCATGACATTCAAGGTCATTATTGAATATGGCGGAAATCATCAATTACTGTTGCCATTTTCTGGGTTTATATTTTACTTGGCAATATTGACTGCTGTCAATTTAGTTGTCGTGGCAATATGTTAACCTTAGTAAATAGTAATGTTTACAGATTTACTCAGTTTCCCCGATGACTGCAGAAAACGTATTGAAAACAAAACTGTCTTTAACGATGACACAATACTTTGGCAATACACAAGCTTTGAAAAAACACGAAATTCGTTATTATCTTGATCACGGTGGAGACTCCGTCGCCAATAACTGACGTTTCAATATCCTTTGTGACATCATTTCTGAGGACGTAACTTGGACACATCACAAGGAATCGCAACAGTTGTGACTGATTGTTGAAAGAGTTAGGAATTCTGTCTCAATTATTTTACCATTTTTCACGCAATTCCTATTTCTTTTCTTACATTTTTCCATTACCGTTATCGTCCTCTCTCTTCCTTCCCTTTCATTCTCTGTAAAAGAAAAAACAACAGATTTCTCTTTCCCCTTTTCATTCTCCTTTTTCTTTCTATCTCCCTTCGTCGCTATGTCATATTTCTCGCCTAACCTCTAATTATTTCTCTTCCCATAACGTTCATCCAACAGTCCCGTTCGTCTTCACATTTATCATTCTCTCTCTCTCTCTCTCTCTCTCTTCTCTCTCTCTCTCTCTTTCTTGACCGAAAGCACAACTTGCAAAAGTTGCAGGGGCGACAAAAAACCGCTGAGTCACGCTCCAGCTGGTGCTATAGAGACCGTCTCTGTCCTGAGCGCATTTAGACCAATTTCGGCCAGAATTGCTCCTCCAGCCAGACTCTCCTCAAGGTGGGGAGAGGGAGGGAGGGAGGGATATACTGGCCCGTGAGACGTGGGGAGAGGAGATGGAGGTGGGGGACTCAGAGTGGGTAGGTTGTGGGAAGTAGTACTACTACGTACTGGTATGGTGGTGGTGGTATGGGATGGGAGGTGGCGGTGTTGGGGTGGTATCTATATCGCGGTAGTTGTTAGAAAGGGGTATTGGTGTCAAGGATGACCTCCTGCTACTATATGGTGGTGTTTTTTTGTTACAGAGACGATACTTTTGTTCCCTTTTATATCCACGATGCGTCTCTTGTTTTTCGTGTGAGTCTAGTAAAGTAATAATGGTTTTGTTTGGGTTGCCATTAAGGGTTGTGAATTATTAATAGACCTATTTATTTATTTATTTTATTTTCATCTTTTTATTTGTTGCAAAATTGTTGCTATTTATAGCTTATGCAATGTATTTTGTCTTTGACGGTTGAGAATGCTAGGGTAAATATTTATATTTACCCTATCATGAGTGGAAGGTAATGCCAGATTTAACCCTTAAGTTTTGTAGGGCTCTCTCTCTCTCTCTCTCTCTCTCCGTTAAGTAATAACGTCTTCATTAAAATAGCTTCCGATAGCCAATCTGAAGTTAAAAAAAAATAACGCTAATTGAGAAACTTGTGTTTCTTTCATTACTTAGTTTTTGGAGAGTAACTTCACTCTTCAGTCATCTTAGACTAATTGTCTAGCGTGTCTTCTTCGTCATTTATGGCTGCTTGACTATTTCAGGTGCTATACTAAATTGCCTTTAGCTAAGTTGTGACCATACAACTATTGGTTAACTGTGGTCTTGGGGAAGGGTAGTACCTATTGTATTTTTATTGAGTTTGTATGAAGAACTTGTTTTGTTTTCTACAACAAAGCCTTTCATCAACTCCATTAATCATAATTGTAGTCCTGAATTTTCTACTTTGGTGGGAGGCCAGGACACTGAATGCTTTTGTGTTTGCATATGCTGGTTTGATCCTGTAAAGCATCTGTGTACTATAATGAGTCTAAGAGCCAAGCCTCCTGTATTGCACTGAGTTGTTATTGGGATCGTCTGAAAGTTGCGATTTGTACAGCAAGTCGCTTTTATCAGGAAAGAAGCTTTAGACAAAGATATGTCACTTAAGTACAGCGATGAGGTAGTTAGCACACAACTTTTTTCACAAGGTATGAAACCATTCCTGAAGCAGAGAGCTGGTAGGCTACTACTTCTTGGCTGGCCACCATGACAAGGATGAAGAGTCTGTCAGGAGAAAAATCATCCTTACTCATCCAATCTCATGCAGACTCATAGGTCCTCAGGGTTGTAGAAGGTAACCTGCTCTTACAACTTTGAATTTCAGTGCTGGAGCTGGTTGGGTCACCGACTCACTCTCTTGGGTTGGAGCCCTAGCACAAGGAGGAGCAGTCAAGGTCACTCTTCTTTGCATAATATGTTAGGCCCCGTCCACACTGCCGAGCTTTGCTCGACGAACTTTGTTCGATGTGACGTCAGGAGCGAAGAAACTGAGGTAAAGTTCTGACTTTTCCCGCTGTTTCTCCGCTTCTGACGTCACATCGGACTAAGTTCGTCGACCAAAGCTCGACCGTGTGGACGGGGCCTTATGAATGCTATCCTGACAAGGATGAACTGGGCTGCGCTTATCAGTCCTTCAGGATTGATGTAAAGACTGGTTGGATCCAGGCAAAAGAGCCAATTTCTTTGAACGTAACTGGACCCTACAAAGCCAGCAATAGTTCGTGATGATTATTGGGGATAAACTGAAGATGCATCAGTAGTAAGTGCTGGTATAACACTCCTAAGGAAAGTAGCCACCTGGTCAACAGAGATTAAGCTGTTCTCATTGCTATCTGGGGTCCCAGATAGTTATACTGTGAAGTGAGTCCACATTTCTGTCTGACAGGCAAAGACTGTTGAACCTTGGGACATTCAGACACGAATATAGGCAATATTACTGTATGTATGATTAATGAGGTATTGATAGAACTAAGTAAAGTGGTTTGTCACAAATACTTATGATTATGATGGCTGTTTTCACCCTAGTTCGTACCCTTTTAATACTTTAAGTATTCCACATATAGTATGTAAATAATCTTAACAGCTTCAACATTTATTTTCTTTCATTTACTTTTTTACCACTCCTTATTTCAGTAAATGAACTGCTTGATAATCTGTTCATAAATTCCAACTTTGTCTTCAGTGCACTCCTCTTCTCTTCCAAAACTTCCTTGTTTCCTATATCTTTATTTTCCCTAACCTCGTCATAAATGCATGGATAGATTAACGATTCCAGTGTCCATTTATGTTATGTTCATCACTTCATCTCGTTTGCTTCCATTTGCCCACATAACCTTACCTTTGCTTGCGTGCACTTTAGCTTAATCATTCTGCAAACAAATTCTTTTGTGATAGTCAGCTGTTTTTCTCCATCCGTAATCAATGAACCATATCTGGCCTTACTTGCATCTGCCCTTTCTCTGACATACCTCTTCGCTCCATCCATGTAGATTTGTACCAAACCAACCCTCCCTCATATCTGGTACTTCATCACCCACACTTCACTTTCGTTAGAAAAAGACGAAATCACTATTCAATAAATATGCTTCTACACTACGTATAGTCTCAGAACCCACCACACTGTACGGTCATTAGGTCTCTCATATCTCCTACTCAAGTCTGTGTACTACAACTCCTCACACTAGTATTGCATAATAAACGCTATTCACATACACGTATACTTGTATGCACCTTTTCCAGTCAAGCCCATAACCTCTCGCACCAGTTCCTGTTGAAATCTTACTGTACTTCCCGCCCCTAAAGTACACAAACGTATTCCTCCGTGATACTTAGTTACCTCTCTCATCACCGGCATCTTCATATAAAACTATTCCCCCCACACCACAGAACCTGTCTCTACCAGGCACACTTTGCAGTCGTCATCCACTCACACTTTCGCACCATAATCTAATCCCACCAACTGGCAAAACTGGACTCCATCTATCCTCAATATCCACTCCAAGTATTTTCAGATATTCTGTATACTACACTAATACCTTTTCTCTTTTATCTCATTCTGATATGCACTTATCCTCCTCCTTCAATAGCTTTCCAAGACACACTATTATCACAAGACTGCTTTCTCTTCCATCATTCGTCACCTGTTCTTAATTTTTTTTGTACACCAATACAATGCTTTTTCTGCAGCTGCACCGCAGTATATAGTTTTTATTCCCTCTTTCTTTCATCTCTGTTCTTACAATGCTGCTTGTTACACGTAGTCTGTCCACTTTAGTGCCTCTTAGACACCCTTGCTCATTTTTTTTTCGTTTGTTTGTATGGTAGTTCTACGTTGCATGGAACCAGTGGTTATTCAGCAACGGGACCAACGGCTTTACTTGACTTCCGAACCACGTCGAGAGTGAACTTCTATCACCAGAAATACACATCTCTCACTCCTCAATGAAATGGTCGAGAATTGAACTCGCGACCACCGTTGGACGCCAACACCATACCAACCACGCCACTGAGGCGTTCTTTTTTCTTGTTGGTATTCTCATTTCCTTAACATCGTAACCACGTTCTTACAACCTTCCTCTTAAACCAGATATGTACGAAATTAGCATACAGCTGTATTGCATATTGCTACGTGGATTTCTGTACTGTCAGAATAAATTTGCCTACTCACATCTGTATTGAATATTGCTACATATATCTGTATTGAATACTGCTACATGGATTTCTTCAAGGTCATCTGTACTGAATATTGCTACGTGGATTTCAGCAATGTCGAAATAAATTTGCCTACTCACATCTGTATTGAATATTGCTACGTGGATTTCTGTACTGTCAGAATAAATTTGCCTATTCACAAACTATAGCATAGAAATATACCTTAATATACTAGTTGTGGACATACAAAATCTGTACTGAATATTGCTACGTGGATTTCTGTACTGTCAATATAAATTTGCCTATTCGCAAACTATAGCATAGAAATATACCTGAATATACTAGTTGTGGACAGATGTCTAAAAATATTCCCCTACTTTCAGATGGGTCTCCAAACCAGGAAGATTCACAAGATGTGAGACTACGACAGTTTTATCATCCCTGAATGTTCAAAGGACTCTAGGATTTTCCCGGGAGGCGTATAAGAAGTTACAAGACGACCACCACAACATCCAAAGGATATCGCACCGAGGATATACCTCTCCTGATAACCCTATCCTTTCCTGTACCTTGTTCCTTTGCAACAAATAATTTAACAGTTTTAGGATATTTCTGTGCAATGATTAATGCTCCTTTCGGTGAACTTGCAAATTTAATCAAATTTGGGTATTTTACTAAGCAAAAGATGATTTTGCTGGTTGGTTAATAATTTATTGAGTTAATTTAATAGCTTTTTCCATAACAGGATAGATTTAATAGCTTTTCATAATAAGAGTAAAGTGATTTAAAGAGAAATTACTTGAAATTATATTTTAATATATTAGCTTTCCATAATTTAACATTTTCATAATAAGAATAGAGCAATTAATAGAAATTACTTGAAATTAGCTTTATAGTAAATTTTTTTATTGAAATTTAATAGCTTTTCATAAAAGTAATTTAAAGAAATTTAATAGCTTTTCATAAAAGTAATTTAAAGAAATTAAAAGTAGCTTTTTATATAGTAAAATTTTTTATTGAAATTTAGGAGTTTTCCATAAGCAAAAATAATTTAGAGAGAATTGAAAGAAATTAGCTTTTTATATCTAGTGAATTTTATATTTAAATTTGCAGTGAATTTTATATTGAAATTTGTATTATGAAATATTGAAAAAAAAAAAAAATTTAAGCAACATTAAAGTCAGGTACCTACTTTACCTTCCCCAAACTCTCTCCCCCTACTAACACCCGAGGTAATGCTCTACATCTACCCTGTAGATCCGAATTTGTGAGACAATTGGTAACAAATTCGGTTCTAGAGAGGTTTGTGTGGGGCAGACATAGCAACCGTCTAACAAGTATCCTACTGCAAGATTCCTTTAGTGTATTGTATAAAAACAAGTCTCTCTGTTTGGTTGAATGTTCTAAATAATAAGTATATTATCCTGGTAAATATTTTTCTTAAAATTTTGAGGTCCATAACGTACATTCTCCTAGTAAATATTTTTATTTCTTAAACTTTTGAGGTCAATAATTTATACCATCCTGGTAATGTTTCATTTCTTAAGACTTGAGAGGTCCATGATGTGTCTTATAAAATATCATCATAAGTAACAATTCAGCACACTGGGTAGTCTTCTATAGCTAGCACTCAAGCTAAATTATTTTTTTCTAGGTTGTCTTCAACAAGCTTCACAATCTCTCTTCAAACTGCAGCTTCCCTACATGTGGCTTTTATGACCAAGTTGCCTCTGTCAACCCTCAACTCCATAGAGCATCTCAGTTTTTAAATCTGTTCATTTGGGCCATCACATCTTTCTGCAGATTCCCCTTACAGTGTATAAATATAAGCTTCCCAAGATAATCCAGCCACTCTAGCAATTTGTAAGTGTATATTTAAAGTTTTCATCCATCATAGAGTCCAGACTAGTTCATTTATTCAGCACAATATAGGTAAAATCTTAAAGATTTTTCAGGAAAGGAAGGAAGGAAGAAGACATACTGAATGCGGATTGTAAGTGTCAGCAGAAAACGCAAACTGGAAAGGCATATCTAAAAATAGAGAACGAAGACCACGTAGGAAAAGGCATGTATGGAAAGAAAAAGATAACATAAGGAGAACAAAGAAATTTATGAGTTTTATTACAGATTTTGTAATAAAATTATTACTAAATCTGCAGTGACTTAAATTTTTACGTTCTGCTTACGTTCTTTGTTCTCTCTCTTTCAAATGCTTTTCAAGTTTGTTTGCTGCCGACACTTACAATCTGCATTCAAATGCAGTATGTCGTCGTCTTCCTTCCTTCCTGCAAAATCTTGTAGATTTTACCCATATTGTGCTGAAAAATGAACTTGTCCGGACTGATGGATGAAAACATATTCTCAGCTTTACTCATTTCTCGTATGAAGGCCACGAATAACTTGGTCTAGTGTAATTTTAATCTGCCTTCCCTCCAACGATATCTCGATGTATATACAAGGAACCTTATCTTCTGTGCTTCTATGCTATGCCTCTTTTACACCCTCTTCTCTGTGCTCTGCTTCTATACTCCTATGCCTCATTTTACATCATCCTCGTCTGTGCTGGACTTCTATGCATCATTTTGCACCCTATTCTCGGTGCTCTACTACCTCTGTTTACATCTTCTTCCCTTGTCGTTATGCCACATGTTCCTTTCTACTCCTGAATGTTTGTTTACTGCTTCAGTTACTTGTAACAAACTTCATACAGGTCTTGATTCTTCCTAAGGGAAACTTCAGTATTTCTGGAATACCCCAAAAATCCACAGGCAACTTTGGCATTAACTTGTCTTTCTAGAATTAGCTGTGTCGCGATTCTGATTTCTACAATTTCCCTTGCCCATTGACTTTCAGCCTCTATCTTCTTTCTTATCTAGTTATCCGCAACAGCGTGAGAGCCCACTTCTTTCTTGTTAGTTCTCAGCAATAGTGTGAAGGCTCAATTTTCTTGTCAGACCTCAAGAACAGCGTGAAGACTCAACACTTCAACTGCCCTTGGTACACGGAAGTCTTAATTCCAGTAATATGCCTCTCACTTTTTCTTCCAGACGTCAAACAACAGTAATGCTTAATCTTTTTGATATAAAACCCCCTTCAGCCGCCACTGGAATAGCTTTCCAATTGCCTGCAGGATATGGAAGGAAATAAAAAAAATTTGGAAATGGTACATTTTAAATCAATTTTGTATATAAATATTAACGCTTGTATCCTGCAAAATATTTTACATGCTTAAATCGAAAGATTGAAGCAAATAAAACACTATAATGAACAAACATTTTTTGAAATCCTTGATAGTAGTAAAAATTAAATGCATAAACTGCAGACATAACACAATATAAATAATTTTTTTAAATCTTTGGTTGTAGTAAAAATTAATTAAAGGTACTAAATACTTTATTGTAAACATTAAAGCCACTAATTCATTGACAGTAAAAACTAATTAAATGCACAAATTGCAGGCATAACACAGTATATTAAAAAACAGCAATTTTATATATAAAAAATAACTGATCTATTCAAAAAATACTGATTCGAGACTGACATAGTTTTGATATTAAAAAATCTAATATGAGACATATCATAAAATCAAATTTGCCGTTTACTTACCGCTATCAATCTGAGACGAGAAGGGCTAATGCCACAAGTCTATGAGCCTTGGAGTATATGCCACATCTTAAATATGATACGACAAACCAGGCCATTTGCAGATTAGTGGTTTAAAATGTTATTGCCACCAATACATCTTTTGGTTTCGGTAGTTCCCCAACACAGCTCGAGTGAGGTTTATGCACGGTTCATCTTTTGGTAGTCCCCAACACAACTCGATTGAGGTTTAGTCCAGGTAGTCCACATATCTGCAGCAATGGCAGGCGGTGAATAAAAACAATGGTAAAAAATGGAATCACAGACACTAAAGTGATTTGCATATCAGCTCTTTGGGAATGATATTCAGAAAAGGAGGCCACAACTTAAGCAAAAGTCGAGGAATAGTGAACTTTAGCAGGGCATGGAAATGTTCGAGGAGGAGCCCTGGTTTTACAGGTACGGGTCATTTAATGGGGCATAACAGCAGGAACCACAAAATTTGCAAATAATGAGACTTATGTGGATAATAAAAAAGTAAAGGAACATTTGTAAATAATGAGACATATAGGGAATACGTACTAATAAAGTTAAGGAACACTAATTCAAAGACCTACAGCACTAGGTTACCAAAAAAATGTTCGAACAAGTAGCAATTCCATAATACTGGAACTGATAAGAGACATGTTCAGTGGAGAACTAGGTATAAAAACTAGGAGTTTTCATAAGAATCTGATAATTAAAGATTGGTTAGAGATAATGGTAGATCACATTAAGGGAACTACAAAATCATAGAAAACAATGAATAGAAGCTACCTAAAACTATAAAACTCAACATTGGTTGTGGTAAGGAATTACGGAATACGATCACAGAAGAAACAGAGTAAGAAGGAAATAGAAAGAAGCAAGAATGATGAAGTTGAAGTTTGATGAAAATGGCGTAAGGTGTTACATATAACTAAAACCATTGTGATTAAGACTGGTTAAAATATTTATGTAAGGTCCCAAAGAAGGTTACAAAAGCAATACTTTAGTTTCGTTCTCAAGTTTTAAAATTTGAATCCAGTGGTAGTTGCAAGGCTTTGAATACTGAAATACACTACTAAACTGCAAGGGCAAACTATTCAGAGTAAAATAACTAATAATGCCAAATGTAGAAGGTACCTGATGACATTATGCAGACTGACTCCAGTGTGGCCACTATCAACTTGAGATGGCAGCAATGGTGCCAAGTGTAGAAGGTACTTGATGACTATGCAGACTGAAATTGTCCAATATGGCCACAATCAATGTGAAATAACATTAACGTGGAATGCGGTGGCAATATCCCATTGTTCACCCTGGGAGAAAAAAAAGAACGAAAATAAGATTAAGTTGGATTACCTTACACAAAGTGTCTTAAATTTCTTGCTCAGCTACTCTTATTAAATACTGCTTAGTGCGATTAAATCACACATTTGAATGAAGGCAAAACTCGCCCATATGAAACTAAAGTACTATAAACTTAAAACTGAAATATTTGTTTGTTATTTAGCAAGGCTGCTGATCGTCTTGGCTGTGAAGTTAATATTTCATCTGACTGTGAATAATCTCTACTTAAAGACGAGATTAATCATGAAACAACCATTTCATTCCAACCAGTCTCTAGTGGGTTTCAGAATGACAAGTAATTTATGTAACAGTACACTGGATATATTCCTACAAGAAAATATTTCAGGGATTTTTTTATATGAAATGTTTTCTTGACAGTGTTACTTGCATATATTAATGAACAAGTGTCACAGAAGCTTCATTCATCAATATAGTTTTGCTTTAAAGTGATGTGGTTTTGCATGATTTTATAAACACTTAATAGACTGTCTTCTAAATTAGGGTCAGAGTTCTGTTCCACATGATCCACTTCTGAATACATAAGCTAGAGGTCTTAGTAACTTTTCTACAGGTACAGTCAAGTCACTCCTTTCCTGGTATGCTATCTTAAGTCTTACCAGCCAGTTCAACTGGTCTTCATTCTTAGTCTGTCTTAATTTTGCTAAACTCTTTATTTCCTGGTATGCTGTCTTAAAGTCTTACCAGTCTGTCCTCTTGGTCTTTATTCTTTGTCTTTGTCTTAATTTTGTTAAAATTAAACTTTATAAAGGTAAACATTCATGATTTAATCAAATTCAGATCTCTTAATCCACACCCCTTGAGATTCAGAATTTGAGCCTCTGATCCTGGTGTACCCTTTAAAAGCTGATAAAACCATTTATCTCCATCTTGGGAAATTCCTTTTCCTCAAAATGAGTTTGTTTTTTAGCATCTTCAACACTTTATCTCTCCCCTCTTTCTTCCTCTAGCAGCCTCTCCTCCAATCATCTGCAGCTTCATCAAAAGGCAAATTAGACCATCTTTGGGTCCTGCCAAACATTCGGCCGGATTTATTGTGCTGGAAGATTAATCTACTGTACTGCATAAAAGAAACGTCTTCAAATGACTGAAGGCCCTTGAATTTGGTTGTTTGAACTGGATCGTGTAATGGGCTTTCTTATCTTAAGGCGAGATCGCTTTAACCACCCCCAACGTCTGCAAGGAAAAATGACCTCAGGTGTTTTGAAGTAAATATTTAAAACTACTTGGGTTACAATGACTGGCAAAATGGATTAGGTTACACGGATACCTCTCGAACAATGGTACTATGTAGTAAAGCATTTTTGTACCAAGAATTCATAATACAATCTCTTACTTTCCTTATGCAGGTCAGCTAGTTGGTGACAAAGATACCATACCTTCCTTTTGACAAAATGTACACTTGGTCAAATCTTCGCAAAGTTGACATATCAACTGAGCCAATTAGGCCTTTTCTGTTCTTGAAACAAGAAGGTTCAGTTTCCCCAGGTTCAGGCCAGTGTAAATCTTCGTAATCATTGCACATACCTTGTATAATATTTAACGATGACCGCCATCACTCAAACTTTCAGATGCCTTCATTTTCGAAGTGTCTTAAAATGTCGGCTTAATAGGGACACTCCGGCTTTGCCTCTTCCTGTTAAAAAGCAAAAATAAAATTGAATGTCAAACGTTAAGAGAGTAAATTTTATGTTAAAAGAGTAAAGAGAGTAAATATAAAATTGAATACATATTATTAACAGAAAAGATTATTTTTGTGACGTTACCCTCAATAAAATAGTTAAATGATTTTTACCTTAATGTGAGTGTTCATTTTGCAATTGTAATATTCACTTATAATGTAATTCTACATAGTGTTTCTAATACCCTAAGACATCCAAAAATAGTAACAAAAAAATACAAAAGGACGCTTTAACAGCATTTGAACTTTTTTCCTAAACAGTGCTCTGTATTATATCAACGGGTTAAGTACTGTTCTTACTAAGATTAATGATAGAAACTATATTAGATACAAATAAATTTTATTGCACTCAACAACAACGATTATCTTTAAAATACTTTTAAAAAGTAATTAACAAGATAGCCGAACATAAAATTGTTACTGGAATTATGTATAGCAGATTTTAGAATGTAGCACAATATTTTCTATTTTTCTGGTGAACCTACTGTAAAGGCTTCTAATTATCAGCAAGTTTCCTTTACATTGAAAGTCCTTCCTTTTGTGTTCCTCTTCCACATTAAGAGCCCTTCCTTTTGTGGATTTCATCCATATTAAAAGTTCTTCCTTTTCTGGATCTCATTCACATTATAAGCCCTTCCTTTTGTGTACCTCTAACACATTAAAAGTCCTTTATGTCTCTCTTCCACATTAAAAGTTCTTTCTTTTGTGCGTCTCTTCCACATTAAAAGTCCTTCCTTTTGTCTCTCTTTTCCACATTAAGAGCACTACCTTTTGTGCATCTCTTCCACTATCTATCCAGCCACTTCTAGATCTTCCTCTCCTATCTTTCAAGACTTCCTTAATTAATGCATATAAGTAAGGCATATCACTCCTCACCACCCTATCATCTTTTATTCCCTCAACAGACCCAAACCTTCTCAAAACTTGCTCATTCATCCTTTCACCTACACTATCATTTTTACCACCTTGTACTATAACCACATTCTAATCCATTCAGTTACATATACTATTTAAGTAGTTAGCTAGCCTTAACTTTTAAACTTAATTTTTTTTCTATTTCTACACTTCATTTCCATAGAGGAAAGTTTGCTAAGTAGTCGCAGTCATATAGTCTGTCCTTGGCTTTGTACATACGTACATAGTCTCTATCCAGTCGTCTGCAAACGCCCTGCTACCTTCCTTGCTTCACATTTTAATAGTCCTGCCCTCATTCGCTATATTACCTCTAAAATGCAATGTTCAAATGCTCTACTCTTCCAAGATCCACATTTTTGGCTCCATTTACCTTAATATGAACTTCACCTTTCCCTCCCACAATCTCAAAATGCCTCCTCTCACAGACATTTCCAAACTTTAAAACCACCTTCTGCATTTTCTCTTCACTCTCCTTAATAAAATCTGTCATTTATTACCACAAACTACACCGTGCATCATTCAAAACTTATTCTCTAATAATCCTAAGCTATTGACCTCCTATATCTAATTTTGTCTCTGACTCATTGCATCATTCCATCCACAGATATTAAATATTAAACATAGTACATGGAGACAACAAATCCTTGTCTCAAGCCACTTTAATACCAAACAAGTCATCCTCCCTTCTACATTTTCCAACAAATTTCCCTTCTATCAAACTTGAACCTTCAGTAGCTAAACCAACAAATTATCTGAATACCCTCACCACCGTCCTCAAGTGCTTCTGTATTGTCTATATATCATGTTTTTATCATCAGAGCTTTGTCCTGTTTTTCACCACGCAAGTCTTCCTTATCTAAATCCAGACTGTATTTCCCCATCTTAATTCTTCTGACCATCAGTCTTATCAGCATAGAATTAACACAAGTCACAAGTACTCTTCACTAAAAATACCAATATAATTACCAAGTAAAGTGAAAGCCAAAGACGAATTTCATAAAGTACACTTCAGCTCCAACATCCTAACTAAATGAACTGCCAAAAAAGATGTGGGTTCTTAGAAGGAGAGGAAAACAATCAATCTTGCCCCTTAATTTCAAAGTGAAGATATGATATGGATACGTGCGACCTTAATCCTACATGGTATGATCATTAATATGCACACAGGTTTGGGTAAAACAATCCCTAATGATAACCATCTGGTACATACTTACCCCTACCAATCCAGGCAAAGCAGTGAAGATGATGGCAGCTGTGTTTGAAATTAAACTTTGCAATCAGAATCTTCGACATAATCTTCATTCTTTAGAATGATTAACAAACTGCTTAAAAATCTTGTATGAGGAGGTATGGCTTCACCACAGGTCATCACAGGTCATTCATAACTGTTACAGATCAAATAGCCCAACCTGAATATAAACATGTGAAAATTAGAAAATGGGTCAAATAAAAAGGAAAAGGTATCGCTATCATTAATGAGAATTATCTTGCCTTCAAGCATGCACAAAGTTGGAAGCATGCACAAAGTTGACGACTGCTACCTTATCTTGCCTTGAAGCATACGCAAAGTTGAAAGCATAAACAAAGTTGACAACTGCAACCTTATCTTGCCTTCAAGAATACACAAAGTTGAAAGCATGCAGTTGACAACAGCTACCTTTTCTTGCCTTCAAGCATACACAAAGTTGACAATTGCTTACTTCATAGCTAATGCATTTAAAAAGCTTTTGGGAAACATGGATGATGGGATGTGACTAAGTTTAAGTTTAAGTTTAAGCTGATTTGCTAACACGTTTTTAAGATTAACATTCCTCATTTCAACTCCTAAGATGAAGGGGCAAGTTATCTAAAAACAGGAGCTTTTGTAAAATCCTAGTTTATTTTTAATATTAGCTGTGTATTACCTGTTTGGGATTTGCTTTGAAGCTTTTTTTATCATCATCATCACTTCCCTTTTGAAAAACAAGCAACAAGCATTTTTGGAACACTTAACCTATAAAAACTAATCCTAAAATTGATAGATTACTTAGGAGAAAACCCCAAGTATTGCTTTTACCTGATATAAAAACACGAAACGCTTCTCATTTCTTATGAATATTAATTTTTATTTAAAAATCCAGTATAATCACCCCCCGTAAGGTCAACTGTTGAGCCACCGATGGGCTATAAAAAGTATACTTGTATATAAATTTCACTGCGTGCATCATAAGCATAAGGTAAGAGGGCTCGGGTAAGTAGCATCAATTGCTCATTAATTTCACAGACCTGAATCATGGAGTTCAAGAGGGCACAGATTTATAGCTTGGATGCTTGTTAATTGATAGTACAAAGCTGACCTTACTTTGCATTAACCCCCATGCAATAAAACTCATATCCAGGTACATAGTGGCTTTTCATCCCAACACACTATTGTACTGAAGATGCAGTCTCCAGGACCGACGGAGACTGACTGACTTACAGGGGGAACTTAACTGCACTGATCTGATCAGTTATATATTTAACTATTTGTTACAGATCAGGGATAACGTAAGGTTCCAGTCACTACCACCAGACTTCTTTATCTTTGTATAAACTAGTATAGTAACTACTAAATAAATGCAGTTTATCTGGAGAGAGCAAACTATCACATTCATAGCAAAATAATTTTTTTTAAAGCTTCATGTTCTGAACATTAACTAAGAACAAGTGTAAGCCTAAAGTCCACCCCAAGTGAGAGAGAACATTTCGTATAATAATACAGATAAACAAAGAACTTTCAGTATAATAATCCAAGAAAACCGTTATAGAATACTGTACCTATACATAGCATACATGATATACTAGTAAAATGGAATTAATTCCATAAAACCATACTCAAACATTCACAAATATCGAAACGATTCATGATTAACATTTTTAAAAGTTATTACCATAGTATTTATTGTCTAAAATCTTGAAGTATGCTCGCCAATAGAGTAAAGGAAGATACAGTCCAGGTAAGGAGAACGTGCTTGAGCAATGACTCCAATACGTACAATCATTTGTGAAAACAAGATCATATGCCCTCTAAGGTCAACTGAGCATGAGCTTACCAGTTACAACATAGAACAAAGGAGTAATGAGCGACAGCAGCTGTATAAAGATTAGAAGACACAGTAGCCAAGAACAAAATTTAAGAATGCCGCAGAAATCCAGCGTCCGAGATGCAAGACACTTAGGTAGAAACCAACACAGCAATGAAATGACGCAATAGCTACAAAAGTCAAACAGAAAATTTCTACACATACTAAAGTAATAAGAACCTAAACAGCTTACCATATAGTGTCCAATATATAAAGTAATGGTGGTAGCAATATCCTAACTACCTGCAATGTTATGCTGATAACTCAAATACATACAAGGTTGATGTACGTATTTGCTCACTGATTTATGTATAATTAAAACACAAAGTTAATGGAGGACCTTAACTGGATTCTTGAAAGCATCCTGAATGAAACTGCAGATTCTACAAAAATAGTGATTACCGCAGTTTCTTAATGTCATTTATCCCTTCTGGGTTCAGCAGTTACACTGCAATTTCAGCTCACTTATAATGGATTTGATGTTGCTCTTTAATGGACGTTATCCTATTGAGGAATCAAGCCTGACACAACAGCAGACATGTTATATCCATGGCAGCCAAATTCATTATTGTAATTGTGGCCCTGGAAAGACCTAAAGGACAGAAAAATAGTGGGTGCAACTGCCCGGCTCTGAACAAGCTACAGGAGTTTAAGAACCCACCAGTTTAGAATGCTGCTGCGAACTGCATGCTCTGAAAAGGCCCAGAAACTACTGACCATCCTGTCATTTAGTAGTGGTAGCAATATCCTGACACTACAGACTGTCAGAGACAGAGGCTAGGTCTAGACTGTCCAACACCAAAGCCAAATCCAGTCCAGATTATCAGCCGAATCAGTCTACCTGAGGATCCAATCTTATCAACAGTTTTAAGTGGTAGTACAGTACTAAAAGATGCATACATTATATGCTAATTTTAAAGGAAAATATCTGGACAAAATAAATGTCACAACTTGAGAGTTCTTAAAATTCTGGCTCATGGTGACAGGCTCTCATCCCATTCTAAGTTTTGTATCCCAGCTTAAACAGGCCAGATAGAAGACCCCCTAAACCATATCTCAACATCCTAAGCATAAACAAATAAATACCATATAAAAAAGCTATGAACATTGTAAAAAGAAACCTGTAACCTACAAACACTTCATACTGCAAAGCAGGAGCTTTTAGGCCATCCAAACAGCAACCACACTCAACAGGAAAAAATTCAAAACGATATTGCTAGAACAAAACTCACCAACCCAACACATACATAACCCTATGCTACAGAGCTGGAACAAACCCCTACAGCTGCAAATTATGTAGGATGAAGCAACAGACCTCTTTAGAGCAAAGAAACTAGTACATATATCAGTCTCCAAGGATTTTTCAAAGACCTAAAGAAAGGTAAGTTATACACTCTAAAGTGTACTAAAGACATTGCTGATATTCGACAAAGAAATCTTAGTACAGAGTATCCAATACTCTTCTGAGCACCACAACCTGCACTTCTACCATTTTCATAGCGCACAACATAGTATTACAGTACACTAGTTCATTCACCAGGAAAAATCACTGATAAAAAACGAAGACTTTCGACACATGATTATCAAATTCATAAATGAACAAAAATTACTACTCAAGGTGGAAAGGCCACTATTACACCAGCATACTAATCTCAGTACCTTACTTGACTGCACTGCAGTATGATGCTACCTTGATCCTCCTTTATTGCATTAATATCTGCCTCATTAACTAGAGACTATCACAGTGAAGGCATTAAGTATTCATCTTTTAGAAATAAGCCAGTGCAAACCCACAAAATCTGTAAATAAAAAAATTTAATGAATATTAATAGCTTGAATCAAGCAATCAAGCTGGTATCGATAATCCTAAACCACAAAATCTGTCGATGATAAAGTTAATGAATATTAATAGTTTAAAGGCAAGTTGGTCTGGATAGTCCTAAATATATCCAATAGCATCCTACTGAATTTAATGTATACAGTTTAAAGGGGGGGACTATTTTATTGCTTAGTTTTTAAAGATATTTAGTGATTCTTAGCTAGTACAAGACTAATAGTCTTTATACAAGTTCCCGTAAATAATTAGGACAGCCATATACAGTAAGTACCAGATTAACACATTCTTAAGAGTAACCACCTTGGGGACAAAGCATCACATTTTGTCAAGAGAATTTGAAGTAATTAGTGGGGTGCCACAGGGGAATCTTGTCACCTTTACGGTTTGCCCTCCTCATGGATTTTATAATGAAAAAGGTAGCTGGAGACAGAGGTGGTGGTTTACATTGAAGTAACAATATAGAAACCAGAGCAAAAATATGCAGATTTAAAACGCTTGCTTAACGGATGGATCATGTAATCCAAAGAGATGGGAGTTACATAAATCAAGCTTGAAAGACACAATCCAAAATCTCCCTCAAAAAGGACTGTTCTTAAAGGTAATAAGAACAAGGCAGTATCTCGCTAACTACTCAACATCAGTCTTAAACAGTTTCAAAGACATTCACAATACCATGGGCATGATGGGATTAAAATTTTACAGAGCTCTTCACTCCCATTCTAACATTAATCAATAAATAATTTAATCACAGATTTATTTCCTATTTCCTTGGGGAAGTTAATATGTTAATAATTTACTTTTCTACCTCCAAAGTGTCTCTAGTGCTTATTGTTATTCTACCCTGAATATGTTGCATGATTAATAGTCAATTTTATTCGATTTTAAATTGAATAGAATAAGGAAGCTAATCGACCTCAAGTTGCATAAGTTTTCATATGCAAAAGGGCATGACACAATACTCTTGGACTTCTGTGCCTTTCTAATCCATGAAGGCAATTTCATATTAGATCATCTACATCTCCCAGGGATTACAGAGAAGGATACTGGATATGGGAAGACACTGTAATTCAACCATCCTCCAAGCCTGCAAGAGAAAACACACATGATTACTGAGAACTTAAGATACAACTACCCCTGAAATAACATCAAGGCTTAAAGATTTAAGAGAATTTTTAATAAAAAAAATCGAGTGACCAGCAACATTAAGTTACTCAACCCATGATACCAAGAAATGTGAACTTCCAAGCTTAAGCTGCAGTATAAATGAGATAAAACCAGTCTAAAATAAAGTGTACCATATTTTAAGATTTACTCCCAAGTATCAGACTCCTGCAATTTTTCACTGTACTTCCTCTTAGTTCTTCCTAATGAACACCATATTCTATCTAGGAACCTTGAATTTCAAGTCAACGGTTCCTGTGGGCTTGTCCCATATGAATAGGTTTGATTAATAATAATAATAATAATAATAATAATAATAATAATAATAATAATAATAATAATAATAATAATAATAATAAGACCACTACTGTTTTTGAGAATACACGAGTCATTCAAGAGGCCACAGATGGGGGAATCTTTTAAGCAAATTATATAATTTATATTGTCTTTGCATAATAACCGACAATAACCTTATCTTCAGCAGTTATTGACCACAGGGCTTTAACGGGCACTAGTTACTTTTACATGGAGCAGTGAGGACAATATCAAGAGTGGCAAAGACTGAAATAAAGTAGTACAGGTACTGACCCAGTTAAGCTCATTGTTCTCAAGAGAAGCATAGCACAGAATGGTAGTCAGAGCATGTCTTACAAAGCTTTCGCAAAAGCCAGCATAGCTTGAAGCTTGAAAGGTAAATCTTAGCTCACATAAATGGCCAGCCAGAATAAAATTTGCTGACGAAAGAATAATGGAGGCCTACTTAAATCCTGAAAATACACCAGTTAAATAATTGATTCATTCCAACAGAAGACCACTCTACTTGAGACAAACAAATTACTAAAAGTAATAGTACTACATCAAAAGAAATTCTAAGAAATAAACCTAGAAAATTATAAGACACCAATCCAATACAAATTAAAATTACATTTAGCAACTAGTTAGACAATCAACACTTTTGTAACAGCAAGCAATATTTCATATGATCCAATGCATAATCAGGTACATAAAACTGACATTTCACCTACAGCTGCAAATTAATCAGTCGAATCTATTGAACAAATATAAATATATATGATACGCAATGATATGCGACCCCGTAACATTCAAGACAACAATACAGTACTGTGTGTGTGTCGCCAATACGTAAACAAATATGAGCCAGAATGTAGATTCTCATAACTAATACTAATGTTCAACAAAGGGATTTGGTTACTTGTTTTGATGTGATCAAAAACTTATTTCCCATAGTTTAGCATGTGAAACTTTTCTCAATTAAATTCTCCATTGAAGACAATTAGGTCTGCACCGATAGTACAAGCAACTGCTGACTTCTTAACTAACACCTCCAACGATACTAATAGATTTCTTACACACCATTTAACAAGATGAGGCGAATGTACAGATTAAGATTAAGCAATGCCAGTTCACCCCTGTTGCGAAATATCCCACCAGAGAAACTGGGAGGTAGGAAATATCGTTTCTCACAGTTCTCCATTTTATGTGGCAGTAAACTGGTTTCCCTGGTTTCACATAGGCCTACAATGTAAAAGCAACAGATGTTCAAAATTCTGCACATTTTTATTACTGGTACGAACGGAGTCCTAAGTTTTTCTTTGTTGTGCATTGCTCTAAATTGCACATTAGTTTTTACTGTATTTAACTGGGAAATTATTATTTGGTTAAATTTTTCTCAGTAACGTAAGGCCTTTTATTTCACTTTGCACTACTATAGGCCTACAGTATGCGCCTGACCTGAAGTCATACTTTCCCTGCCGCTTCTCTCTCTCTCTCTCTCTCTCTCACAAAGTTCTAAGTTCTCTATCATCACTGACTTAATGAAAATCTCAAATTGTCGTGGCTTCATTATTTTAGTACCACGTCTACTGAGATTATAAAAGCATAGTTCCAGTTCATTACAAAATTGCAAACTGTATTCAGTACGAACTGGCTCAACCATTGCACGTTATACTTTAAGTAGTGTATAAAAGGCTGGCACTGTGAAAAATACATATATTATTCATGACATTTGCAACACAATCAACAAACATGACAACTGCTACTCAAGCAATGCTTCGCAACTTACCTATATTTACATCATTTGTTGTACCGAAAGGACTATGACTAGTGCCATAGTATTCGAGACATTACCCAAGTCTTTTATCATCATTAATTCCGTATGAAGGTTTTACTCAGTCTACTTACGACAATGTCTGGACAAGACATTGTTTATCTTTCCTTAATATTAATGAAGAAGGTGAAATACGGTCGTACTCGGGTCGAAAATAAATCAAAATACAATACAAGTTGGCGTTCACTTTCTCAGTTACGACAGTCTAAAGTATTTTTGTCTTGCCCCAAGTGTCAGTAAGTTCAAGCTGCTGTTCTTGGTTTTGAAACTAGTCAAACACTTAAGTTTACTTAATGGAATTTTATATATAAAAAAGGTGTTTCCAATGCGCTTTTTAGGACAAGGTATAGTAGCTAAGAAAAAAATTCTACCTGTAGAACAAAGTTACTTTTATCTTATCGCCGAGTTACGAACTGACAGAAAATATAAGTTGCATAAATCAATGTGTTACCATTACATTCATTTACGTACTAAAATTTGGAAGTATTAAGGAACTGTGAAACTTATGCAACAAATTGCATAAAACGACCAAGATTATCATTAGCAATAAAGTGCAAGGGGATACGTATGCATATTACCGTTTCTAGTCACATAGTGATTATGTCATAACATTTTCTTACCAACGGATATGATACCCTTGATCAGTCTTATTTCATGTGGCACCTAACAAGTTTATAAATTATCTGGCCACTGCTGAAATTCTACCAAGAACGTGGTGGGATAATGGACTATATGCAAATTCATACAGGGGAGGCGTATGTAAGCCTATCCTCTCATCAATTTATAGTGAATTAGGCCTATCTTGTCAAAAGTTTATCGTGAATTAGGTCAAGTACCCAAAATAAAGTATTTTGGGAAGCAACTGAATTATACAATCATACGAGGCTAATATCTAAGAATCGGGTAAATTCATCTGGGTATGCATAGACTAAATATGGGTGGGTATGATAAGTCCAGTCAGATATGCCACTCGAATTCCAATGCTTGCAGATTGCCTATACGGTCAGTTTCGTACTGATGTTGGGGTCACAAGAATCTAATTACGGATGGAAATTCATTAGCTCCGTTAATGTAAGTTGGCTATCTAAAAGGTTGCTACAGCAAGCCGTATATGACAAGGGTAGTTTTGACATAACCGCCCTCAATAAACCAGAATGGTTTGGTTAAAACACGCCCTTTTCTGTATGCTACAACCCACGTGCGTTCATAACAAAAGTTCAAATGACTCAGAAAAAGTTCCGTTCCGAGCCACAAGCTCATGGCTGTGCAACCAAACCATTTGCAAGATATCCACATAAAAACAGTTTAATTCACAAAACACCGTGGCATAGCCTCGCCACCGGGCGAATGGCGTAAGGAACTCTATGAACGATTGCAGGTACTTATGAAAAGCACCGATAATAATCACTAAAATATTTTTCACGTCTCGACTCGAGACTTTCAGTACCTGCTTCGACCCAGTCTATCAATTCTCCCGTCTTGCAACAAAATTACCCAACAGATTTGAGGCACCATACGTCAAAAAACAATGCACAAAGCACCATACACAGAGGCCGGTTCCTATCCACTCGGCCTAGCGGGATCTACGATCCCTTATAACCAATCAGGATTCAAGAATCCCTACCATTATCAATTCTCCTGTCTTGCAACAAAATCATTCAATATATCCGAGGCATCATACGCCAAAAAGCAATGCATACAGCACCATACACAGGATGGTTCCTATCCACTCGGCCTAGCGAAGTCTACGATCCCTTATAACCAATCAAGAATCACTTCCACGGTATTATAACATTATCACAGCCTTCCCTCTGTAATCACGTACCTCCTCTTCACTCGTTTATAATCGTTTCAAGGCGTAATATGGCACTAAAATATTGCAGAAGAGGCATCGATACACACTTCTTTCAACAACCGCTCCCTGAGTGCTGCGAAAACGGGTATCTGCTTCGGCACGTGACGTCACCCGACGGGAACCTCACTTGGAGACCAGAACGGCAGAAATCTTCAAACTAGTACTATTTGTTAATGTTAACTATCCCTCGGGTCGTTGGCTACATATTTTGTTCAACAAAATGCTTTACACATTGCAGTATCAATCGCTCTTAAGACTGGAAGTCTATATTTATGTAAATGTATGCGTAACAGAAATTATCTGGATGAGATAACTTTCTTAAACTTGCTTTTTTTATCCATTAAGTTAAGGTTTAGATAAATCGAAATTTGATGGAGAGTGTAGATTTCATTGGAAATCATCGCAAATTATCTCGCATTAATCTATCATTCCATGATCATTGATACTTGCGGAAATCAGAATGCATATTACATTTTGGTAAGACTTTTTGTATTATTCAAAATTCCAACAAGGGCAGTTATTAACATCATATTTATATAACTCAGCCTTGCCTTAAACAGCCCACTTGGTGTTTGAATTTAAAATCTCTCACACGCACAAGAAACCGTAATCAATTTGCTATTGGAATCGTTTCAGTACCGGTAATAAAGTCACAGGGAAAAAAAGTAACTGAAAAAAAGTCACAAATTTGGCCTGGAAAAAAGTCACGCGAAAAAAGCCACATTAATTTATGGTGGCCGGTAATGAAGTCATATGGAAAAATTCTCAATATATCTTGGGGGGAGAGAGTCATTATTTTTATATTTACAGTCTTTTGTTTGTTTGTAAGGTCATCCCCAAAGGGCTCGTATTAAACACGCTGCAAAGGTGGATACATACCGGGTTAAAATGGGGGTTCACTATCTAAGAAAGATTAATGTGACTTTTTTCCTTGTGACTTTTGTCCTGACGTTTTTCCTTGTGACTTTTTTCCCTTTCCCTGAATTACCACACATGTCTATTCAAATTCCTACGTGTGTCTCATCCACTTCCAGTTCCTACATACGTTTCCTATATATGTCCCCTCCAGATCCTACCAATTTCCTACGTTTGTTTCCTCCAAAGCCTACATTTGTCCCCTGCATCCCCTACATACATATATCCCCTCCAGTTTCTCCTTGTATCTCTCCTTTAATTCAGAGACGCCTTCTCCTTTTCCTACACATGCTTCCTTCAATTCCTATATATGTCTCCTCCAAGTCCTAAACATCTTCTCCAACTCCTATACTGCGTTCACTCCAATTCTTGCACATGTTCCCTGCAGTTCCTACTTATCTCTCCTACAATTCCTACACATGTTTCCTCCAATTCTTACATATGTTCCCTCCAATTCCTACACATGTCTCCTTCAATTCCTGCATTAGAAACTGCCCAGAACAGACTGAGCTCTCCAAGAGGAATCAGAGTAAACCCATCAATTATGCTCTGGTGGGGCAGAAGGAGGAGGAGGAGGTGGAGGAGGAGGAGGAGGAGGAAGAGGAAGAGGAGAAGGACTTCTCTCTCTCTCTCTCTCTCTCTCTCTCTCCTTGTATCCATTCTCTATTCAGCAGTGGTCACGTCTGTCTAGGCTGACTGGTCCCTTCGGTTGACGTCTCAATCAACGAGATACCGATCGGTATTAATAAAGATTCCCTCTCGGGCACCACTCCCCCCTCCCCCCCCCCCCCCCCCTCCCACCCTTAAGCTGCCAGGCAGCAGGACGACCCTCTGGGTCTTCCTCGCAACAGATATGACAAAACATCGGCGGTCCATTTGATATCAGACGCGGCCGAAGCAGGCGACGAAGGCGGTGTCGACGAAGGTCGTGTTGATCGGCAGTTCGAGATAGGGATATGGAAGAGGAAGAGGAGGAGGATCTCTCTCTCTCTCTCTCTCTCTCTCTCTCCTTAACATGAAATATTCATGAGCTTCTATTAATCGCAAACATAGATGTCCCGTGATGCCCGGCGGCCTCCCTCCCCTCCCCCCAGCTCCCCCCATTTCCATGCATTGATGTTTCTGAGGGAGGAACTTTTCTTGCGCCTCCCGTGATCAGAGTGACTCGTGCCTCTCTCTCTCTTATATATCTATATATATATATATATATATATATATATATATAATATATATATATATATATATATATATATATGTATATATATATATATATATATATATATAAATATATATATATATATATATATATATATATATATATATA
>NC_087203.1:115071084-115078584 GCF_015104395.2 Macrobrachium nipponense | reverse complement strand
CACTCGGTAATTCACTTTTAGTATCTAGTCCTTTCACTTTCACTCCGTAATTCATTCTAGGTACCTAAATTTCTTTCACTCTCACTCGGTAATTCACTCTAAGTATCTGCAGTCCTTTAATTTTCACTCGGTAATTTATTTCAAGTAAATTTCTTTAAATTTCCCTTTGTATTTCATTCTAAGTACCTGATGTCCTTTCAGTTTCACACGGTAATTCACTTTTAGTACCTTTAATTCATTTTAGGTAATCCATTTTAGGTACCTAAATTTCTTTAAATTTCACTCGGTAATCCATTTTAGGTACCTAAATTTCTTTCGCTTTCACTTTGTAATTTATTTTAAGAACCTGAATTCCTTTCACTTTCACTCGATAATTCATTTCAGGTAAATGAATTCCTTTCACTTTCACTCGGTAATTCATTTTAGGTATCTAAATTTCATTTTAGGTAAATAAATTCCTTTCACTTTCACTCGGCAATTCATTTCCGGAAACAAAATTCTTTACAAGGAATCAGTACCGTAAATTAAAATTTTGTTTTAACTATGCACTTCTTGTCGCCCCTAAGCCCACCCCCCCCCCCCCCCCCCGCGCCTACCAACCCCACAAGAAACAAATAATATATATATATATATATATATATATATATATATATATATATATATATTATATATATATATATATATTACTTCAATAATGTCCAAAAAATGCTTTCGTACAGCGTCTTCAAGGAAAGCCCAGGGAATGTTAAATAATACCTTTTATGGGCTCGAACAGCCTCAGTATGAGCACATAACGGAAAAACAAGAGTACTTCAACGTTGATAAAAGAACGAGAAGTACTAATGGCTGGTCATAAAAGGGCAGGTAAATTAGATGCTTGGTACTTTCGACGACTTGCAAAAACCGCAGACGAGAACTCGCGAAAATAAATGGGTCTTAAATGGGAGCGTTTAGAGAGAGAGAGAGAGAGAGAGAGAGAGAGAGAAGAGAGAGAGAGAGATAATTTTTTTTCAGTTTTGAGGAGTCTGACTGTGAAGATATAGAAACGATGATATTTACAACGGAATGTGAATCTATAACTATATTTAGCACATGTTTTTTTTCCACAAGGTCATTGTTACTGAAAAGGTCTAACTTGTCCTCATATAATAAGGCAAAAGATATATATATATATATATATATATATATATATATATATATATATATATATATATATATATATAATTTTTATTTTTTATTTTTTCCTTTTATTTATTTGTTTATTTTTATTTATTTCATTTATTTTTTCCTTTTATTTATTTATTTATTTATTTTCATTTATTTTTTAATTATTTTATTCATTTATTTATTTTTTTTATTTTTAACTATTTATTTTTATTTATTTATTTCTATATATATATATTATAGTATATATATATATATATATATGTGTGTGTGTGTGTGTGTGTGCGCATATATATATATATAATATATATATATATATATATATATATATATATATATATCTATATATGCTATATATGCATATATATATATATATATATATATATATATATATTATATATATATATATGTGTGTGTGTGTGTGTGTGTTTGTGTATATATGCACATATATATATATATATATATATATATATATATATATATAATATATAATTATATATAGGGGTTTACTTGAAAATTAATTATAAATATAGAGAAAAATATTGCGAAATGCATTTGATTTTATTAGTAAATTTTGAAGTCTCATTTCGCCGAGCTAATTTAATTCTCCTCTTTATAGTTTTCTAAAATAAAACTGGTTTACTTTTGTTTATATTAAAAATCGTCAATATTTTTTCCATACGTTTTGGCATTTTTCCTTACCATGTTAAAAAACATCTGCTAATATTTATACAACAAAGTGAGAATCATAATCCGTAGCAAGTACTATAATCTAAACTGACCTCCGAACGCGAGTTCCGAAAACACACATATGACACGACCCTTAAACTCGTGTAAAGTCTCCGAGGAACAGTGATTATCGGAGAGGTATGGACAATAAAAACGCCGTTAAGTCCGTTTTTACGGCCGAAGAACACGAGCTCGACGCCCTTACGGCCTCCCCCCCTGAAGCGCGCTATCCCCCTAGAGTCCTAGACCTATATAAGTCCCACCGCCACCGCCGAGCGCCTTATACGTACAAAAGTGCGGCGCGAGAAGTGTTGATTTCATGGCCTATAAATGTAACCAGCAGACAGGTTTATGACCCTCTAATAAATTGCGCCCCTGATCGCCCGCTATTACGCGGGGGACTAGTGGAGGGAGACACTTTACGTATGCGGATTAGACGCGTATCGAAAGGTTCCATCTTACGTAAAGTGGTTGTCCCCCGTCAAGTGCGCTAATGACCGTCATTTTGCAAGAATTGACTATGAGAGGTTTACCGTTTCTCCTCTCTCTCTCTCTCTCTCTCTCTCTCTCTCTCTCTCTCTCTCTCTCTAGGGATATTTATTGCCGTCGTCATCTTATGGCTAGCTCTCTGTTTTCACCGGCGCTGTGAGCTCGCTGGAATCCAGTTGGCGGAATTATAAATGGAGTGTTCATTTTGGAAGAAATGTCATCGGCCTAATTAATTTCTGGACGCAGGACTCCGTCGGAATAATAAAGCGATCATGAAACTGCTGGACTCTGCATAATTCCTCCGGCTGGCTGGCTGCCTGGCGGTCGGTCAGGGAGAGAGAGAGAGAGAGAGAGAGAGAGAGAGCTAGAAGAAGAAGAAATATGGAGAGGTCTGTAGGCATCCGAGCACCGTGGCTCAACATGTCTTACATAGCGGCGAACCATCATCTCCATATCGAGGAGCAGGGATCCATGACAGTGGCATATCGGCCTAATCTCCGTCGCCGGCGTAGAGGTGGAACTCGCAGTCCGCGGTACCTTCGCTTCGGCCTAATGAGACGGGCGGCCCGAGAGCTCTCTCGTTCCTCCTCCGAGAGATGGACATAACCGATCGACTTTTTTTGGCAACGACTGTTTTGAGCTCTGTCGTCTGGGTTGCTGTAAGTAGCTGTCTCCCTGTCAAAACATGTCAACTAAGCGGTCATGGAAATATGACAGGGCGAGCTAGCTGGAGCGGGTAGTAGTATGCCAGTTATGGCAGGCGGTGCTGAGTGGGAGTGGAGTTCCATAGGGGAGTATCGGGGGCCTCCCGTGCTGAGTGGCGGGGGAGGTTGGTTGGGGTGGAGTTCCGTAGGGAGGAGGGTTGGGATCCCCACGTCCAGAGGAGGTTGACTGGAGGAGAGAGAGAGATAATATGAAGAATGTCACTACAAAGAGAACCCCGTGTCTTCCATCGACCGTAGATTGTATCATTTGGTAATATCTTGGTATGCTAATTTAACAATGCCTTTATTCAGGGTTGGGGGATTTTTTTTTTTTTTTTTTTTTCGTGTTCCTGGTTGACAAGAATATTATTATTCAGTTCGCCAGAATTATGCGTCTCATCATAGTTTATTTGAATATTACAGGATTGTTACGGTTTCTTCCAAATATATATATTATATTTTTACGCGCATATATATAAATGAATAAAGTATTTTATTATAAAAATAAAAATACATTAATACATACGTATATATATATATATATATATATATATATATATATATATATATATGGAATTTTGACTAACAAAATTTTGGCTTACGAAAATAAATTCGCCAAATTTATCTATCTATATATATATATATATATATATATATATATATATATATATAGATGAATTAGATGATAGATAATAGATAGATAGATATAATAATGATAGATAGATAGACAGATAAATTTGGCGAATTTCTTTCCGTAAGCCAAAATTTTGTTAGTAGAAATTCCCTAGCACTGGCAATAAGATCAAATGTCAGTGTAAATAGATTCTGCTCAATTTCTCAAACATCACAAAAAAATGTTTGTTTACGATTGACCTACTACATTTACCTATCTTTTACAAAAACATTTTAAGGAAAAATGTTTACGCACTTACAAGACATTTGGAAGAATATTATATTGAAAACTTAATATTACACATAATATTAAAGAGATGATTCAATACAGCGATATGGTCATCCTAATAGTTAAGGTACAACAGCTATGGTCAAATCGTCATAAATTTTGGATTGAATAAAACTATATTACTTAGAAGAAAAAATAATTAAAACATTAAGTGATTTATTCGTAACTAAGGATTACGCCTGGCGGGAGGGCGGTCGTCAAAAGTCCACGGGATGTACACGCCCCCTTTTAGCAAACAACGCTACATATATTATGTCTGCCCTCAATCAAAGCAAAAATGTTATTATTATTATTATTATTATTATTATTATTATTATTATTATTATTCAGATCATGAACCCTATTCATATGGAACAAGCCCACCACAGGGGTCACTGACTTGAAATTCAAGTTTCCAAGGCTTTTATTCTTATTATTATTATTATTATTATTATTATTATTATTATTATTATTATCTCATTTTGCTATTCTATGACTCTATCTGGCTGTTTGTGCTCTCTCTCTCCTTCTTCTTCTTCTTCTTCTTCTTCTTCTTCTTCTTCTTCTTCTTCTTTTTATGTACATTTTTTTCTCATAAATATATAATATAGAAACTTAAACATATCAAACCATAGAAAAAAAATTAAGTAAAAAAATCCCTTTTTAAGAAATGTGAAGCAGAAACAAGTTCTTTGACAAAAACCTGAGCTGTTGCTTTATTATACCCAGCTGCCCAAGGTCGCTCAAGATAACAGCACCAGCTCCTATCACAGAGAGAGAGAGAGAGAGATACCTCGCATAAAGGATGAAGTAGTGAGAAAATGTTCTGATGAGAGAGAGAGTGAGAGAGAACCTGTCTCTTGTATGTTAAGACTAGACATTTCTCTCTCTCTCTCTCTCTCTCTCTCTCTCTCTCTCTCTCGGAAGTGCCTACACTCTGATAATTATCAGACTTTATTTAAATCCGACCAATGGCTCCAGAAGAGAGAGAGAGAGAGAGAGAGAGAGAGAGAGAGAGAGAGAGAGAGAGAGAGGAAGGGGGGAATTATCAGAATCCGTCTCTTGTAACGTTAACAAAGGAATAATACGGAAAAAATATAATATATAAAAAGGAAAAAAAAATTTTCCGTCTCTCTCTCTCGGAAGAATATAATAAATAAAATGGAAAAAATGCTTCTCTCTCTCTCTCTCTCTCTCTCTCTGAAGTGCTTGCTTACTACACACTCATTAGTCGTTATTCAAACCCGACCACTCTTTTAAAAGAGGAGAGAAAGAGGCATCTCTGACCACTCGAAGAAGAAGACAAGAGTCATCGAGCTACTGGTAGTATATATACATATACTTCTTGATCGTCCTCCTCAGTTGTCAGTCTGGTGTTAGGTGAAATTAGCGCGTCAGCCCCTGATCAGTGACACAATCAGGACCTGCCTCTCGAGCCGTGTTTGGCCTCGAGATTTTTAAGGCTGATCCCGAGGTCCATTTTGGCCAGGTTCGTCCTTAAATTGGGCTGCTGGGAGAACTGCATGGTCTTCTGGTATAAAGAACAGGGTGTCCTAATTGAAGGATAAGATTTGGTGGGACTGAAGGATTCAGTTTTTTTTTTTTTTTTTTTTTTTTTTTTTAATGGAGGGGGTCCTCGCGGAGTTTTTTTTTTTTTTTTTTTTTGTTTTTTTTTTTTTTTGGGGGGGGGGGCGAGTTCTTTATTTGAAGGACACTTCCAAGACATAAAACCCACAGTGTAAGTTCGGCAGCAGTTGCAAAGATCACCGATATTCTCAGTAATAACCGCCCATACTTTTGATACCGATTACACTCCTTCAATAATTCCTCATTCCAAGTTGGTTGTCAAGGATTGTCAATTATTCCCTTAAATATGACAATCTCGTTCTCGTGGTATCCAGCCAAGTTGATAAAAACTTGCGACTGAGAATTTAAATAAGATTTTACTTACTGCTTTGTTTGGGAGAAAGAACCTGTTCAGATGCCCCCAACGAGTTTAACAAGCGTGTCGAACTCACCAGGCATCGAGACTGTGTTGTCAGTACATTAATTTATGTGACATTACTTTCCTTTCATTCTTCTGACCTTGGTTTCTTTTGTTATGGTCCTTATAATCATCATTACTCTTGTGATAACATCGCCATCTTACGAGATGCATGACATCACTGGATTCCCTTAATGACGTTGTCCACAGCAATTCAATTGAGTCTAGTTTTGTCTGTAGAGATTTTTAATTGCTGGTAATCAACAACTGGTCCACTTCAGGACTTGTAAGTATGCAAGATGCATCAGGTAAACCGTTTCTATTATTTTTTTAATCAATTTGTATTGGATTGCTGTCGTCATTTCAATTCTGTCAGCTGGCAATGAACTGAACTCTGTGCCAGCATCTCGTTTTCTATACAACTTATGCCCAGAGTCCCATTTTCTATACACAAACACTTAAGACACCCTCCAAGATTTCTTTAATTTTTAGTGTCCCGTTGAAAAGTATAAGAATATTTATCATCACAAAGCTCGTAACAGAGCTACGCGATATGGTGCAAGCGGCAATGCTGTCAGCTAATGGGGACAGAGTTAAGGTTCAAGTAAAGTGAGTAACCTATAGTCAATTTGACTAATATATTGAGCATCATAATTTCAAGAGTGAATTTCAAGTCTGAATAAGGTTACAGTTGTTAGGGATTAGTTACAGATAAATAAAGTTTTTGGTGGTCTTCCTAACTGGAAGGATCGAAATTAGTTCTGGAAACTGACCATTGGTTTACCGGCTCCCAAGACTTAGCTTTTATTAGTCATAATTTACAGAACTGGCTTGTAATCGGAATATACCGATCTAGATTTACTGGAGTTAACCGAGAAGAATGATATAATACGTAGACCAAAAGGCTACGTCATACCAAGAACTACCTTATTTAGTCATAATTTACAGAACTGGCTTGTAATCGGAATATACCGATCTAGATTTACTGTAGTTAACAGAGAAGAATAATATAATACACAGACCAAAAGCTTTGATTAACACCCACTTTGGCTTTTCAAAACTAAACCATTTTGCCCTGACAGACTGCCATGCTCCCTCGAGGACAAGCCAGGTTTGTTTGTCAAATTTTGGGAAGGGGGGATTTTTAGAGGGAAGGAGAGACACTTTATTAGTCTTGTACAGTTGTTAGTCACAGGTTGTATATCTTAGAAAACATTGATACTTATGTGGTAATTTATAGCTATGATTTTAGTCATTATGATAATATGCCATTTTTGGGACACCGATATCACCACCGCAATTCAGACTTGGGCAGCTGAATCGCAGACGAGCCTCGAAACAGGTGTAGTAGCTATATAACCGTCCGTAAAAAAAAAAAAAAAAAAAAAAAAAAAAAAAAAAAAAAAAAAAAAAGACAGGATCCGGGGTCCTACGAGGTAGATAACGATTCGGAGGAGACGGAGGAGAGGCAGAAGGAACCCGAACCGAAT
>NC_087203.1:115063584-115066084 GCF_015104395.2 Macrobrachium nipponense | reverse complement strand
CCACTGGTTTAGTCTCATCAGTTAACTGCGAAGATGTTAAAGTCGTCCCCCTGTTGATTAATGAGAGAGAGAGAGAGAGAGAGAGAGAGAGAGAGAGAGAGAGAATAAGGCATTTTTATTTATCTTTACTTCCAGAGGGATCCAGTTATATATCTATTCACGAAAATTGGTTAAACAGTGGACTGTAGATTCTAGATTCTGATCATTCATAATCAAAGATCGAGAGAGAGAAGAGAGTCGGACGAGAGGAGAGAAGAAGGTAGGAGAGAGAGGAATAGTTGAGGAATTTTGTTCAGGTTTATAAACACTATAAAGACAAGCAAATGGAAGGTGAATCCCAGAGAGAGAGAGAGAGAGAGAGAGAGAGAGAGAGAGAGAAGAGAGTCCTTCGCGATCCTATATAGTGATCCTGGTTGTGAAAAAGGACCCAGTTCGTCGAAGATGACGAGCGATATCCCGTCACATTTATCCAGTTCACCTTTGTGTTAGTGTGGGTGGCTTAGCGTGTTTTATCTTTTGAAGGCTCTTTTTTATTTTTTTTATTTAGCTATACATTTACTAGATTTCCCGTGTGTTATCAAAGTGATTTGTCTTGTAGTTTTGTGTGTGTAAAATAAAATAAAGTATAATGTAGTATTGTCCATTGATTTTAATTCCCTCCAGAAGGTTTTCGTTCTAACAAAGGACTTTTCAGTACATACCTCACTTATTACTTTATACAATAACATATAATCACTTTTCTTCAGTCCTGATAATATGGTCTTGTAACTACCTTTTTTCAAGAACACTTTATCTATATCTAGACCTTATCTATGTAGAATTTTACCACAAACTAAAACTGTCCGCAAATACTTTAACTGTCTGTTATACATCATTATCACTTCATTTTTTAATTATGTGCTATTTCAAAATAAAATGGAAACCCCTCAAGAAAATAACCGTCAGAATTCTCATTAAAACTCAAAAGAAAGATAAAAATTGAGCTTCCTTTCATATAAATGCCGATTTGATAGGGTCTGCGAGTACATATGCACACATAAACAAAAGATAATGATGAGGTAAGTAATTATAATCTCTGCGATAAATATTCATACTGCCAGGACTAGCACTTTAGATTGTACTGCCCCTGGACAGGTGCCCGTTTCTTGATATATCGCAATACAGCCTTCTTTTCGTCTGAATATGTGGGACATTTTTCCCCGTTCAGTAATTGGTATATAGACTCCCGGTCACGCCCACCTCCAGCCTCGTCCAAATAGAGTGATTCATTGAGGAACCGATGTTGCTGAATGTAGTATTAAACCAATTTGAAATGTGTCTGGCAGATTATACAGTTTTCGGTGATGTACGACGTTTCCAGCAATTCGCTGTGGAAGCCAAAGACAGAAGGCAACGTGTTAGGAGATTGTTATTTATTATGAGAAGATTAATATTATTTTTTCCAGAGGTTTTTGCCCGTTGAATATTATGACGGGATAAGTATTAATCTTATAAAGGTTTTTGTCCTTCTCTAGGCTAAAAAATAAAAATAGATAAAAAAGAATTTTGCAACCTGCTTATTCAGTTGAAAATTGCAATCAAGTGAAGGACAGCTTGTAAAGGAGTCCCCCCTAACCTCTCTCTCTCTCTCAGTTAGATATTACAATCAAGAGAAAGGTAGCAGCAAAGGATCGCTCTCTCTCTCTCTCTCTCCTCTCTCTCTCTCTCTCTCTCTATCTATCTATCTATCTATCTATAGCTTTGTCAGATGTATAGCTTTGTCAAGTCGCTTTATCGCTCTGTCAAATATATCTATAGCTCTGTCAAATCTATCTGTAGCTGTCAAATCTATCTATAGCTCTAACAAATCTATCTATAGCACTGACAAATCTATCTATAGCTTTGACAAATATATCTATAGCTCTGTCAAATCTATCTATAGCTGTCAAATCTATCTATAACTGTCAAATTTACCTACAGCTTTGACAAATCGTTCTATAGGTCTGACAAATCTATCTATAGCTTTGACAAATGTATCTATAGCTCTGTCAAATCTATCTATAGCTGTCAAATCTATCTATAGCTCTTACAAATCTATCTATAGCTTTGTCAAATCTACCTAAAACTCTGACAAATCTATCTATAGCTTTGTCAAATGTATCTATAGCGTTGTCAAATATATAGCTTTGACAAATCTATCTATAGCGTTGTCAAATATATAGCTTTGTGAAATCTATCTATAGCTCTGTCAAATTTATTTATAGCTATGTCAACTCTATCTGTAGCTTTGACAAATCTATCTATTGTCAAATCTATATAGCTCTATCAGATATAAAACTTTGTCAAATATATAGCTTTATGAAATCTATCTATAGCTCTGTCAAATGTATCTATAGCTCTGACAAATCTATCTATAGCTTTGACAAATCTATCTATAGCTTTGTCAGAAATATAGCTTTGTGAAATCTATATAGCTATAGCTCTGTCAAATTTATTTATAGCTCTGTCAAATCTATCTATA
>NC_087203.1:115053584-115058584 GCF_015104395.2 Macrobrachium nipponense | reverse complement strand
CTGCGGATACAGTACGAATTACTTCCGCTCGGTCAATCTCCTTGTCTCTTTCCCTTTCAAACACACTTACACACACGCAAACATACACACCGACACAAATACCCTTGGCGTACAAAAATCCTCTAAATTATCAAAGCCCAGCCATTCACTCACAGATCGAGGGGGTCAGAGGTCAGAGGTCAAAGAAGTGTGTGAGGAGCTGTTGCTTGCGATACTAATAATATTGTTATCATTTTCATCGAATTAAAAGGTTCAGAATTAAGTATAGGGCAATTCTCAAAGGATGCAGAATGCAATAACAAAGCAATAATATCTTGTGCAGTTTGTTATACCCTCAGGATTCGGGCTTATATATACTATATATTTATATATTATATAGATGTATATATATATATATATATATATATATATATATATATATACTTATCATATACATACATAAATATGTATATGATTTATAATATATAAATATTGTATATGTATATATATATATATATATATATATATATATAAATATATATATATATATATATATATATATATATATATATATATATATATATATATATATATATATATATATAAGCGAATACCACAGGAAGACATTGTCAAGGAGCGAATGACAATGTCTTAGTAAAGACGAAAGCACTTGGATTTCCGACTATCATTTTCCTGTGTATTCGCTCATATATATATCATATACATATATATATATATATATATATATATATATATATATATATATATATATGCATATATATTATTTATATATCATAAATCATATATATATTTATGTATGTAGATATATATATATAAATATATATATATATATTTATATATATATATATATATATATATATATATATATATATATATATATATATATATATATATATACTTATATCGTGTATATATGTGTGTGTATATGTATACTATATAATATATATAGTATATATATATATATATATATATATATACTATATATATATATATATATATATATATATATATATATATATATATATAATACACAGTGACAAGCAACTAAGGCCAATGAAAAATGACCATAAAAATCGAGGGGATAACACAGAGGGTACCTATTACTCAACGGCAATCATCACTGATTTATTTCTCGTAAACTTCCCCCCCCCCCTCCCCCCCCCCACAACAGATAAGATTCGGAATCGTAGCACTACATATATAGATCTCAGGTGGATGGATAGATGATGCTGCGTCACGGTACGAGCGGAACAACGGTCATGGTACGGGGTTAAGTACCGTACCGGAGATATAATAATGGCGGTAGTTATTACCTTCCCCAGGTGTTTGTTTTGCTTTGGGTCTATTTATGTACTATAAGAGGAGAGAGAGAGAGAGAGAGAGAGAGAGAGAGAGAGAGAGAGAGAGTTACAGATTAAGGTGTCTCAAAGACTTAGAGAGAGAGAGAGAGAGAGAGAGAGAGAGAGAGTTACAAGGATTAAGGTGTCTCAAAGACTTAGAGAGAGAGAGAGAGAGAGAGAGAGAGAGGAGAGAGAGAGAGAGAGAGAGAGAGGTTCAAACACAGTGTCAGGTTTGGGATGGAAGTGCTCATATTCACAGCATAATCTGTTGTTTAAAGATGATTTTAATGAGAGAGAGAGAGAGGAGAGAGAGAGAGAGAGAGAGAGAGAGAGAGAGAGAGAGAGAGAGAGAAATTTGGATGTAGAGGCTCAATCCCATAAGAGGCTGGTTTGCAATGAGTGTTTCATATCATCCTAGCTTAATATGCTTATAATAATAATAATAATAATAATAATAATAATAATAATAATAATAATAATAATAATAATAATAATAATAATAATAGTTCTGTTAAAAGTGTTTCATATAATCATTTACGTATATATGGTATTTTCGTAACTTCTCTTATGTCACCATTTTTGAAAGTGAAATGCCACCTGACCCCTTTATTCTTTAATCATTACTTAATATATATATATATATATATATATATATATATATATGCGTGTGTGTGTATATACTATATATATACATATATATATGTACATATATATATATATATATATATATATATATATATATATATATAAATTTCTCTGAATCCCAACTGAAGTTATCCTGTACCTAATATCATAACTATTAAATATATGCATTTATATATACATATATATACATTCATATCTTATATATATATATATATTAAATACATATATGTAATATATAATATATAAAAAACACCCATTACATATAGCCACATGATATACAAATCATATATACATAACATATACATAGGCATATACATATTATATATGTATGTATCTTATACATATATATATATATATATATATATATATATATATATAATATATATATATATATATATATATATATATATATATATATATATATAATATATGCACATGTATACAAGCAGTCAATTACTTTTACTTTTATACACGTGTATATATACATATATATATATATATATATATATATATATATATATATATATATATATATAACCTGTCAATTTTCTCTACATATTCAAAGGGACTATCACTAACATCGTTCACCTCTACCCACATACTTCGTAATTCGTAATAACACAGATTCGTAAGAAAAACTAGTAAGCCTTTTCATATCTTGTTCACAGAAAACAGCAGTAAGTCGTACATCGATTTCGCTTTGCTATAGAAAATTCGTATCTGAAGGGAATTATATATATATATATATATATATATATATATATAATATATATATGTGTGTGTATATATAAATATATATATATATATATAATAATATATAATATATACTATATATATATATATATATATATATATATATATGTATATATATATATTTATATATAATATATATACTATATATACATATATACATGCACACATTATAAATACATCATATATTTATGGGAATGCATTATATATACATATATACCTATACATATATAATGCATTCATATGTGTATATATTAAGCTATAAATAACTCCATCAATAATGAATTACTTTTACCCAAGGTTTATTATAAAAGCACATCTGCCCTTAACAGGACTCGAACCAGTCAGTGCCTTGGCGAAATAAAATATGGACGATAGTGACATTATCCGATCAATCATCAAGAGAGATAAGAAATATTTCTACCCCTAATCTATAAATATTTCGCCAAAGTGTTTGAAATGGATTCTTACATATCATGATAGCTGATTGGATAAAGTTACTGCTGTCACTCTCGATCAACCCAGGAATGCATGAGTTCGAATCCCGGCTGGCTGATTTGCTTGTTGTATATAATTCTCTCTGTGAATTATATATATATATATATATATATAAATTATATATATATATATATATATATATATATATATATATATATATATATATAAATCTATATACTTGCGTCAAGAATGACAGTAATATGACGGAAATCAAGGTGTACACATACCGTCAAGAATGACAGTAATATGACGCAGGTCAAGGCGTACAATACCGTCAAGAATGACGGTAATATGACGGTGGTACAGTCATACACATACCGTCAAGAATGACAGTAATATGACGGAGATCAAGGTGCACGCATATTGTCAAGAATGACGGTAATATGACAGAGGTCAAGACGGTAAAGTAAACCGTAAATCTAAACATGAAATATGTACATTATGAAGACGCCAACTAAGCCTAAAGTCTAAACATGACGTGTATATCTTCCTGTAGACTAAGTGTATAAACACAAAAAATCTACGAGTATACAATTCATAAGACTATCAATTTCGGTAAATATTTACATAAATAAATATGGTAAATCAGAGATGAATTTTTGTCCGCCTTATGACATTATAACGTATAAAAAAAAGGGTATAAAGCAATAGCAGTGTTATCAATACCATGATGTCTAAGCTTGCATCGAATGTTAGGCGTTAAAATATACTTAAATAAAGTGGATAGGTGAGCTGAAACCGAGCGCTTGGATTTCTCACGCTTACTTAAATTGACAAGTAATGGCGTGAAAGCAATTCTGAAAAGCACGAGAGCTTGTATAAGCTTTTATATATTATATTATATATGCTGTATGGGAGAGAGAGAGAGAGAGAGAGAGAGAGAGAGAGAGAGAGAGAGAGGATGGGAAATCGTCGTACAGCAGCCACCCCGTTTGGACACACTATTAATCACGCCAATCAGCTGCTAGCGTCTGCGAAAAAGAGATGCCAGATACTCATTTTTCCCCCCCTTCTCCCTCCCGCCCTTTGTAATTGTTTCCCGACATTTATTTCTCCTCTTATTATCGTAGGGTTTCTCTTAATGTTATCGTTATCGTCTATCGCATCCTGTGAAGTACCGCTGCTGTTTAGCGGTAACCAAGACCTCCGCGGGATCGCAACCCGGCAACCGCTAAGCAATGACGATGATGATGATGATGAGGCAGGATTTTTATATATACGACAACATGCACGAGTATTGTATGTTGCAAGAAGAAGGCGCGCACGGGATATTAGAAGCAATACATTAGAAACAATACATTCTTCTTCCTCTTCTTCGTCTTCTTCCTCTTCTTGCTGCCTTATTTGAGAAGGCCCAAGAATGCATTTAGGTCCGTTTTAACGTCCGACCTCTCAATTCCTCCCTGCTCGAAGAATTGCGTTTAGAGCGCTGTCCTTTTTTCGTTTTTTTATCTCTCTCTTGCTCTATTGTCGTAAAACGATACGAATAGCAACATTAATTTTCTCGTTACCTGCTATACACTTACGTTACGCAAACTGAGTCTTTTGGGAGCAGCTTGAGAGAGAGAAAGAGAGTGAGAGAGGCTCGAATTACGTGCAAAGATCGTTTTCCTTTTATCTTCCGTCTTCTATTGTTGTGCCGTTTTGATAGAAGTTAATTTTCTCGTTACCTGCTATGCAGGGTGAGCCATTTGGGAGCAGCTAGACTCATACTGTATAGATGAAAGGAAGGGAGGGAGGCTGGAATTACACATGCGAAGTCCTTTT
>NC_087203.1:115028584-115048584 GCF_015104395.2 Macrobrachium nipponense | reverse complement strand
TGGCATTTCATTTCGTCCCTTTCATACCTGGTGTTACAAGCTGTGTGTGTGTGTGTGTGTGTGTATGTGTGTGTGTGCGCGTGCGCGCGTGTGTGTGTGTGTGTGTGTGAAGCTAAACGGTTTTTTTTGCCAATAACCTTTGTGTTGATACTTATGTGTCAGGATCTTCTCCAGCTGAATTTGTCACGATTTATGATTTTGTCGTGACTAGTTTATCTAATCACAAAGTTTTCCAATATTACGAAATTGAATCTGTCTCCTTTATAGGGATATAATTCGAAAGGAATACATATATATATATATATATATATATATATATATATATATATATATATAAATATATATAATATATATAGTGTAGCTATTCTGACCATTTCATAACCACAAATTTTCTGCTATTTTCAAAACGAAACTGTCTTCTAAATAAAGATAAACCTGGAAGGAATATGAATTTAAATGGGAGTAGTTTTCATGAATATTCTATAATAAAAAATTTTTCGACTATTTTTAAAAGGAAACTGTCCCATCTATAAAATCAAATCAAATGGAATATAATAAATAAAGGAGTGAAGTCCTCATATATAGATATAAAGGACTGTAGCTTTTCTGACTGTTTTATGACCACAAAATTTTCTACTATTTTCAAAATGGAACTTTCCCCTTTTAAAAATAGATCGACTCAGTTTTATACCCACAAAACTTTCTACTATTTTCAAAATGAATCCGTCCCCTTTATAAAAAAAAAAGATAAAATCGAAATGGAATATATAAATATAAATCAGTGTATTCATGTAAAACACTTTTTTTTTTAAATTTCTTTCAATGCAGCGTTTAATGGCAGCGAACAATCCGGTGATTTGAATATAACGAAATGAATTTCAATAAAGGATCTGATCCGGCGACAAGAAACGACAATAAATAGTGAGAAAAGGAGAAATGGAGAGAGAGAGAGAGAGAGAGAGAGAGAGAGAGCCCAGTAAACAGAATTAGAAAAGACGGCTGGACAAGATTAAACATTATGGTGAAGAAGGAGGTAGGAAGGTAGGTAGGTAGCAAGGCCCCACTCCCCCATCCCCATAACCCCCCAAACCCCCCCCCCCCCCCCCCACCCCGTCACCCAAAGCCGCCCCCCTCCCCTTTTGAAAAAATGAACGTCAGTTTAAATAAACCCGTGAAAGAACGAAATAGCAGATGTGGAATTGAAACTGCAAGAGATGATGGAGATTTTGGGGCGGTTTTCTTGTTTTGGGGGGGGGGTGGGGGGGGGGGGGGGGGGCGGTGGGGGGAGGGGGGGTTTGGGGGGGTTTTTGAGGAGGAGGGCCCACTTGCCCCTCCCCTTCTTCCAGTTCGTCGTCACCCCCTCCTCTTCCAAAAATGTATTCAAGGAGGAAAAATTATTATTGTATTGTTAAGCACAAGTTTTATTAGTTTGTTTTGTTATGTCAATATGGTCCACTAGGTATTAGCTTTGGGGGTGGGAGAGAGAGAGAGAGAGAGAGAGATAGAGAACACCAATATCTAGGTGAATTAAGTATATGATTCTATATGTGCACACGCAAAATATATACAAACATTTGTTTCCCTTCATATATATATATATATATTATATACTATATATATATATATATATATATATATATATAAATATATATAATCATATATATATATATGATATATATTAAATATATATATATATATATATATATATATATATACACACTTTCACAGTTAATATGTAAATGAAATTATCTAAAAAAGCCAGTTTAAAAAACGCAAAGAATTTGTTAAACTTTCAGACGCCCTAGATAAAAAATAATGACGCGTATTTATTCCCGAATTGCAAAAAAACTTCGCAAAATCTACAAGTTAACCGAGCCACAGGAATATTTTTCGAATACACAAAGGAAAATCATGAAACATCCCCAAGAAAAGCAAATAAACATCTTATTACGAAGTCAAGAAAGAAGAAAGTTCACGCGAGGAATAAGAACTTAAACCCCATATATTTCCTTTTTAAGGTCAATGAATTCTCAGTCACAGAGATTTTTTTTTTTTTCCACAGGCGGGAAGTATATGGTACGTCTTCATTAACAGCTCATTAGCGAGTATTAGTGAGCAATTATTCAGCTTCTTTTTAGAAAGTTCGACGAGAGAGCAGCGACTTCTAGTCTAATGTGGGAAAAGTTCGCCTTTAAATCGAGCTGGGGTGACATGGAATTGTTGTCGTGAATCGTAATTCTAGGAATACTGAATGGGAATCTTTGGGAATGATTCTTGTCCGCGCTATTATTATTCTTTTTCTCTTACTCTCTCTTTAGTTATATATTTTCCGGTCGTCGTATGATGAATCACCCTAAGAAAATAATGACTAGATATGATGTGGTTTCCAATACGCGAATGACATTTACAAGAGATGTTTTGAAGTCTACTGTACGAAGTGATATTGTAGTTATTTTTATTATATCGAAGGAGTATACACTTGAAACTTCTAGGTATATACTTAACATTACCAAGTAATTGTCTTTACCCTTTCAACATCAACAAAAGCTTTGAAGTACAGCAATGTGAATAATCAACACAATATCAATTTAGCACGAATTGTTTTTTTTTTAATCATATCGAACGAATATATATACTGAATACTTCTAAGTCAATCAGTGACGTGTAATTGCCTTAAACTTTCAATACAAAAGCTTTTAAAATTAAGCAACCTATATAGTTAATCCCATGTCAAATTATCAAGAAGTGTTTTTTAAATCATGTCGAAAGAATATATATTGAATACTTCTAAGTCAATCAGTGACGTGTAATTGCCTTAAGCTTTCAGTAACTACAAATGCTTTTTAAAGTTAATTTGTACGGTCAGTACCACGTCAAATTACCATGAAGTGTTTTTTTAATTACATCGAAACATATGCTTAAATCAACGTTCAGTATCAACAAAAGCCTTCAAATTAAGCAATGTGTATAACAAAAGTCAATAACAATTCTGTAATTAGCACGCATTGTCCCTGCAATTAGCTAATGATGACCAGAAAGGTTTATTATCACCCTCACATTCTTATCTCTCATTCAAGATCTGAAAACATGATAGTATGTTCTTCGTGAACATAATTGCAATTCGCTAATTTATTGGAATTCCAAAGAAAATCTTAGTCGCTTGCAGCTGTCTCGTATGCTTGCATATAGCTGCTAGGTTTTGGATGGCAAGCAACTTTGTTGGTCTCTCTCTCTCTCTCTCTCTCTCTCTCTCTCTCTCTCTCTCTTTCTATCTTCGGTCACTTATAGATGTCTCGAATGATTGAATATAGCTGTAATATGGCAGGCAACTTTGTTGATCTCTCTCTCTCTCTCTCTATCTCTCTCTCTCTCTCTCTCTCTCTCTCTCTCTATCTACCTATCTATCTATCTGCAGTCGCTTATAGATGTCTCGTATGCTTGAATATAGCTGATAGGTTTTGGATGGTAAGCAACTTTGTTGGTCTCTCTCTCTCTCTCTCTCTCTTCCTCTCTCTCTCTCTGCGGTCCCTTATAGATGTCTCGTATGCTTGAATATAGCTATCTATCTATCTATCTATCTATCTATCTATCTTCGGTGGCTTATAGATGTCTCAGACGTATGTTTATTATAGCTGCTAGGTTCTCGGTGGCAAGCAACTCTCTCTCTCTCTCTCTCTCTCTCTCTCTCTCTCTCTCTCTCTCTCTCAATTTTTTCATCAGCATCCATTTTTTTCATCTCCAAGTCATTACTCACTGGCAGTAACGCACACTGACAGTAAAAGGACAAGACTCAAGATTGTAAAAGCTAACCTACACAACGCCGCCCTTTAGATTAGGGAAAGTGGCTGACTAGGGGACCAAAAGGTACTACTATACACGCACATGTATAATGTATACATATATATAGGCTATACAGGCCCGGCTCGCTATACACTCTTTGTGAGTGAGTGTGTATGTGTGTGTGTGTGTGCATATTGACAAAGACTCAGAAACCCACAAACCATTAATTATACGAACTTTGGCAGTAGCCGTAGTTCTTGGGAGGGATGCCTCCTCCGTCCGCGACGGTAACCTTACCCACTGTACGTAACGGGATTCCGATATGAAGCCTTCCGCTGGGGTTCCACAGGGTCCATTTTCGTTTCCCCCGTCGCAGGAGTAGCTGCTGCTGCTGCTGCTGCTGCTGCTGCTGCTAGCTACGACCGGAGCGGGGACCATCGGCGTATCTGGTCATCGGAGTGAACAATCATTAATCTTAGCGGAGCACAACCCTTTGGTCTCTCTCTCTCTCTCTCTCTCTCTTGGTCTTCCCCCTCCCCCTTCCCCTTCCCCTTTTCCCCCCTTCCCCCTTCCCCTACCCCTTCCCCATCAAAGCGGCTGGCGGCGATGTCCCCAGGCACTGTAGGGGGAGGAAAAGTGAGGAGGAACAGAGAGGAAACAGCACAGAGTGCATTCACTCCTGAGAGAGAGAGAGAGAGAGAGAGAGAGAGAGAGAGAATAAGGCATTCTTATTTATCACTGCTTCCAAGAAGTCCAGTTGTATTTATTTATTCAGAAAAATTGTTTAAGGAGTGAATTACAAATCACACACACACACACACAGAGAGAGAGAGAGAGAGAGAGAGAGAGAGAGAGGAGGTTGATGTTCAGATTTACAGATACTGAACAGGAAATACGAAATAAAAATGAATGCCAGAGAGAGAGAGAGAGAGAGAGAGAGAGAGAGAGAGAGAGATATGCATTTTTTTTTTATTTATCGTTACTTCCACAGGAATCCAGTTAAGATTATTCAGAAAAAAAATGAGTTAAACAGTGAATTGTAAATTTCGATCATTTATCAACCAGCCTGGTCACAGCGAGTTACGGAATGTATTATAAAATTTAGGCCAGAGGCCCAGCGCTGGGACCTACGAGGCCATTCAGCACTGAAAGGGAAACTAAGAGTGAAGGTTTTAAAGGTGTAACAGGAAGAAAATACCTCACTTGTTTTACGAAACAATTGTTAAGAAAAAGAATATGAACGGAGGTACAGTAAAAGAAAATATCTCACTTCTTTTACGAAACAATCGTTAAGAAAATGAATATGAACGGAGGTTCAGTAAAAGAATGGGAATGGTTTACAGCTAGGAGTCGAAGGGACGCTGCCAAGATCCTTCAGTAATGCCTACAGTGCGCACTGTGAAGCGCGCTGAGGCCCCTACCCCACCTAGGGAGTCAGCGAGTTACGGAACTTCGGTTTTAAATTGTAAAATATAATTAGTCACGTGACCAATTTTAGATAACACTTATTTCAAACAACGAGAACAATAGACCAAGTTGTTAAAATCAATAAAATGAACATAATAATATTGACTATAACTGTACAAGTGACATGAATTACGAAGTAATTGTTAACGGAATGTCATGATTTAAATGCCTCACAAGAGCAGCATTTACAAGGGAAATGTTACTGTACTTGTATACAGTGTTCGATAGACCCACTCGATACCTGGGAAAGCAAGGCAATGGCTGCTGACGACCACACAGTTAGACCTATGTGGCTCCAAACACACACACCTGGGTCACTGGGTCTGTATAATCAAGTTCTAGTGGAAATCTATCAACAGAAATTAATTTTTTACGTGGTATGAGAGCTGAGACGTGGAAAAACATGGAAATACATAAACTAGAATATTTATAAAATGTTTGCCATATGTTAAAGGATATAACCGAGTATGTTCTGGTGGTGCAGTCATGTGGGGAAGATGGAACATGGTATGTGGTAAAAAGGTGTACTACATAATTCGACCGAGTACCGTAAGATTATACTTATCACTACCACACACACACACACACACACAGAGAGAGAGAGAGAGAGAGAGAGAGAGGAGAGAGAGAGAAGAGAGAGAGGAATTATACTTGCATGGAACAAGGCAAACGGGAGAAAAAGTCTGGGCGAAAGAAAACGGAATAAAAATCAAATTTCCGATAAAAAATTTAGCCGATAAATCGAGATTAGATCCAGAGGATTAATTTAATCACGTGAGAATGGATGAAACGACTGTTAAGCCACCGCCCCCCCCCCCCCCCCCCAAATCCCCGGCTGCCCGAAACTTAAACCCAACCACGCCACACACGTTACGAACACTGGCTTCGATCTCTCTCTCTCTCTCTCTCTCTCTCTCTGTATACATATACGAATGTGTTATAGTGTTTGGAACTTTAAAACAGGCGGGACTAACTATATATATTCACGTTTACACAAGCACACACATATATATATTAAAATCAAAGCGTAACTTTAAAAAAACCAAAGAATTATATCCCAATAACCTCTCTTACGCAGACCTGTAGTAGCTACAGAGCAACTTTTGATACCTCATAAATGTGGAAGCTTTAGATCAACTTAACAAGTATCTGCTATAAGTCTTTCATAATCCCTTTATCACTATATTCTTCACTTAATTTTCACGACTGGCCTTCGTACAATTCAACGAACTTCTCTAAAACATCCTTTATCACTCGATGTCAAAGACATTGTTTACAATACAGGAGTTGCTAGGTTCCTGGTTCCTAAGCGCTCTCTCCACAAACAGTTGTGGGCACACTACTACACTGTTTATGAGGTGCAAAGCTTTACTTCCTTGTTGACTTCACTATTATTTAGTTTAACTTTACTTTATGTTACTTCTAAAGGTTTATTTTAATTCATCTCTATTATCCCTTTTCTACAACAAAATTAACCCCCGAAAAATTGCATATATTTCTAAATTAGATGCAGTCCAATATTTCCACAGGAGTTGCTAAGCTACTAAGTGTGTCGCCTTCTACTACTTCTTCCAAATTAAAGTTGGTTACATGACTACCTTGTTGACTTTCGGCGGCCCGCAAGTGTAGCCTATGTGTTGTTAATAAAGTGTAAAGTAGCTGCTGTTTTGAATAACCTCTCAGATGTGTTATTACAACATGAAATTTAGACAAGTAGTTAACCTTTGACGTTTAATTTATACTCATAATCTGGTTCAGGGTATAGGTCTATATGGTGAGCCGGTGAGCACAGGCATATGTATTAAGCTAAAACTGTCAACACACACACACACACAGACATATATATATATATATATATATATATATATATATATATATATATATATATATAGATAGAGAGAGAGACGAGATGAGATGAGATAGATAGAGAGAGAGAGTTGATTCCATCAACTAATGAAGTCACAAGAAGAAGAATAGATAAACAACTGCAGAACCAACTCATTGCACCTAAATATAATAAAGAGACACCTGAATTGGAACAACCTGTTGTCCTTTTTGTGTAAATACAGAAGAGGATATTTATCATTTTCTTTTATATTGTTTTGCTTACGGAGAAGAACGTATTAGATCAATTATTGACCTTCAACAACCTTATGAAGAAAATTAAAATTATATTGCTGGAAAATTCCTATTTAAAGAGGAACATAATGAAATAAGAAAAGAGACCTTAAATAAGATGTGGAAAAAAGAGAAAAAAAGCATTAAAGAGCTTAACAATTAATAATAACTCTTACGATTAAGAGGCGCCGTTGTAAAGGCATTGCCTCGACCCACATAACAACCACCAACAACAATGTCAGTTCCTTTCAAACGTCTCCCGTGTTCTCTGTGTGGTTTTGTTATCCGTTTATCGATCTATTTATCATTTTCTTGCGTCTGCATTCAATCCCCCGAGTGACAGGGACGTCCCTGACGTACCCTGTGCAGCCCGTTAGCCCTGAAATAGGGCGGAAAATAGTGATTTTGGGCGACTTCAGCTTCCCTTAGGAGCACAGTTAAGTCAGACAGCCTTTGCCATTTTGGGAGACGATGGTGAGTGTTCAGTGATTATCCGTTTATCTGCTAATTTTGGTGTCGTTTTAGTGTTTTATGCGTGCTGACGCCATGTTTGTTGGTTTTAATGTTGGCATGAACGAGGACCTACAATTCTGAGCGGAAAAATTGGATATTGGAAATTCATGACGCGACACATACTAGGTACCTACCTACCTAGGCTATAGGCCTAGTTTCCTGTAGTTTTATTTTTGTCATTGCACCTTGTTGTTCGCCATTACTCATGTGTTGTTGTTATTGGGACATTGGTATTGTGATTGTTATTCATTATTTAGGTACCTTATGCATTGTGGTTATTAAGTGCTGGAGGGAATTATTACGCACGTGTTTCAGAGGCAAAAATTACCCGTGGATTGGATATGCATCGAGTAAGCGAAGTCAAGACTCTGTGTGTGTGTGTGTGTGTGTGTGTGTGTGTGTGTGTGTGTGTACTGTGTGTGTCTGTGTGAGCGTACCTGGGTATGTCGTTAGTAAACAAATGATAACAACGACTCACAATTCAAACGACATGTATTAAAACGGGTCTGTTCACTTAAAAATTCATTATCCAATTTACTAACTGCTCTGGCGTGGGACCCGCAAATTCATTTAGGCCTATAAAACAACCTGTAAAGACAGCCTGTGGGAATTATATGGCGTACCCCATATTAATATCGTACTCCATATTGATTTTCACTCAGAAATACGAATTTTTACATTTTTTTTTTTTTTTCGAAAGGCTAGATATTTTCAATCCTCCTGACTTATTTGGATGATTTAGTACAAAATTTAAGGCAATGAAACGAACATTCGAAGTGTTTTTTGGATTAAATTTCTCTCTCTCTCACTCTCTATACTAAATATACTATTACGTACTACACATTAGGGGTCGGATATTCACTCCAAGCGTCACTCATTTTTATTCTATTTTTTCATTACTCTCTGTGGTGTTTAGCCTAGCCAATTACTTTACCCTAGTCAGACTAGGTGAGAGGTTTTATCAGGTAGGATGCAGTGGATTGAATTAGGTTAGGTTTGTCCTATATCAATGAGATGTTAGAGAACTGAATGGGTGTTCAGTAAACCCAGGTGTATGTGCACTAATAGAACCAGAGGGGAGGCAGAAAGGGTGAAACTCAGGTAAGGGTGATGTCTAATGATTAGTATATGTTAACCCTCACATACATAGCCTATATTAGTCATCTTATGCTTAGCCTATGTTAGCCATACAGGCAGTCCCCGGGTTACATCAGGTTTGGGTTACGTCGTTCTGGACTTACGACACTTGCCTCGTGGCGCTGTTAACCACAATTTTTCAGTGCTGTAAGTGGATTTACGGTGCTGTTACTGCTTTCCAGCGCTTTAAACTGGACTTTGGGAACCTATGGCGCTGCAATTGCTATTTATTCTCATTATGATTATGATGATGATTCGGGTTAAGGCGATTTTCGACTTGCATCAACCTGCCGGGAACGGAACCCCTGCCCTTAACCTGGGGACTGCCTGTACTATGTTTCCCCTATGTCAGTCCATCCTATTTTAGCCTGCTATATTAGCCACCAGATGCTTATCCTATGTTAACCCTCATATGCTTAGCCTATGTTTATCCAATGTTAACACTCATATGCCTAGCCTTTGTTAGCCTGCATATGTTTAGCCTACATTAGCCATCCAATGCTTAGCCTATATTAGCAACTCAATGCATAGCCTATGTTATACCTCATATGCTTAGCCAATACTATTAGCCATCCAATGCCTAGCCTATGTTAGCCTACCCCAAACCTTACCTAACCTTGCAGTTTACTTAAACATCCCTATGTGAACACATACAATGTTGGTAAAATCTTCACAATCCACAGATGTAGATACACAATAGCTCTTAAGTATAATTTACATTCAAGTTCATGAACCACATATTTTCATTTAAATGAATCAATGAATGCAGTATATTGAGAGTTAAATGGTTCAGAGTACTTATTTTATTTTTATACAAAGCCGTTTACATAATCTTAGCTTTCTTCCACACTTACCCAAATTAATCTACAGGTTGCTGTCAGTGAAAAAAAAAAAAACTGCTTTTTTGCTCTCATTACTTATTCTGTGCTTCTATTGTTGATTCCAATGGTCCTGTGCTTCTGTAATTCTGAACCCCCAATATTTTCTGCATGTAATTGTCGCTGGATTCTTGAATCACTGAACTGTTAACTAGAGATCTCTGGCTCTGATATTTCAGAAAGATTTCTCTCCTATTTTTCTGTTTTGTTTTATCCTCTTTAATAAAAAATGTTCTAAAACAGCATTCTTTTGGAGCTGTGGTCGAATCCACACTTCAATAACAGCAAATAGCTAAAGAGGGAAAATAATCTAGTATACATTTTACTCCTTTTCACTAGTTAAAGGCAGCATTCGGTGGCTACATATACCTTTCCGAAATTATGTTTGGAAATACAGGGTGTCCATAAAGTCCCAGTACCATTACAAGTATTTATTGCCTGTAATGGTACTGAGACTTTATGGACACCCTGTATTTACTTATTTTGACATGGTCCACATCATTTCGGTTTTTACGCGATCCTGTTTTATCAAATAAAGTATGAACCATTAAGGACTTTTTACTGTCTCTCCCTCTTTAACGCACGATCCATCATCCGCAGGATTTTTTTCCCCTTCCAATGGGAAACATTATCCCACTTACTTGATTAGCCGAAAAGCTAGCTAATTTCCCTCATTAAGACGCATGTTGGGACTTAATTAGCAACTGGGGGAAATGACAGACGTGCACAGCGGTTCGTGTCTTTTAAAAGCTTTTTTTTCCTCTTTCTTTATAGAGCTGACACCGCCGGCCAATTGAAAGGACCTATCTATATAATGCAACAGATAAATGAAAGTTGCAAATCATCCTTGGGGCTGACGTCAGCAGGTGGTGGAACGATGTTTACGTCACCTGTTCTGTTTAATATCGATCTTATCGAGTTTTCTTTCTTTTTTTCGTTTTGTTTTTTGTTTTATCATCCTGTATATTAAGTGACGCATGCTTTTTTATGTATTACGTATAGCATGTGTATTTTCTTTGTGTATTTTCTTATTACAGCGTTGTAGGTACTATATAATACCCAGAGTTTGTAGTTACTATATAATACCCAGAGTTTAGCTTTGTAGTTACTATATAATACCCAGAGCTTAGCTTTGTAGTTACTATTAATACCCAGAGTTTAGCTTTGTAGTTACTATATAATACCCAGAGTTTAGCTTTGTAGTTACTATATATTACCCAGAGTTTAGCTTTGTAGTTACTATATATTACCCAGAGTTTAGCATTGTAGGTGCTATATAATACCCACCTTTTAGCGTTGCAGGTACTATATAATACCCAGAGTTTAGCGTTGCAGGTACTATATAATACCCAGAATTTAGCTTTAAAGTTACTATATAATACCCAGAGTTTAGTAGATTTTCAACGAAACTACAGGTTTTATAGAAGGAAAGCCAACTATGACAATAATGAATCACTTTTCTTAGTACTACAGCTTTGCATGTTCCCAGTCTTCAATAGATTGCAAACGACACTTTACCATTTTTATATAAAGACGCCTTACCGTGGCAACGACAAAATCAGTTTCACGTTAATAAACACGAATAAAATCAAATAAATTTATCCTATTCACATAATCCCTGATAAAACTAACGGAAAAAATTGTCTCCTGTTAATTACTATCATCCATCAGCGGTACAGAAGATGAGTTGGCGAATTGAACCCCTTATAATCTCGATAAGCTCTTATTTTGACGTCGAATTGGATTCCTTATGTAAGGAAAAGTCAATTCCTTTTATGTAACGTTTTAGGCCACCCTGGAATCGTGATTGAATCGTTAGTGGATAATTATGCTATTTATGGTATTTACACGTCCTAGCATCTATACAAACATTTTTGAAAAATGGAAAAAAATAAAGAGATGTTGGTATTGCACGTCATCATCCGTAATACTGTAATATCATAATTTTATCGAGATCTGGGATGTTCCGTGTGTGTGGTCCAGGTGGAGAACAACCCCCACCCCCCTCCCACTCACGCTCCCTACTTCCCAACCATCACCCACCTTCTCCCTACTACGTCCTGGGAAGCTCCACCCTAACCCCCAAAAAAAAATTTACGGAAACAGATAAGGTTAGAAGTTACTGATCTCTCTCTCTCTCTCTCTCTCTCTCTCTCTCTCTCTCTCTCTCTCTCTCTCGCTTCTTTTTGCCAGTTCCTCATGCAGTCCTTGAGTGAACTGTTCCCTCCCCTCCCCTCCTCCGCCTCCCCCTCCTTCCCCCTCTCCCCTCCCCAAGTCATTAAGCAATAATGGATATAAATATTAGGCGTATACTATGTTTCTCCTCACCTCCCCTCCCCTCAAAACTCCCCCCTCCCCACCACCATTGAACAATTACAAATATAAGTACTGAGCGTATAGCCTCTCAGTATCTTGGAGGCATCTTGTTAAAAATTAAAATTCACCACCTAAATGTCGATTTCTCGTTTTTTTAAATCTTTTCATTTTTTATTTTTTTAACGTTATCCGGTTTTCATAAAACTAACAATACACACACCTTCAAATGCACATTTACATCCTATAGGTCAAACCGTTTAATTTTATACAGAAATACTCACACCACCGATGGCCGGATAAGCCACTCTGGAACGTGCGGGTAGATTGATACGAATTGGGAAGCAAATACGGTAATTATAAGGCAGAACTGATGTATCGCCCACTAATCAAGTGTTCGAGAACGGAAAGTGCTAGATTCAAAGTGCTAGATTACAGTCGTACGCCAACACTGCACAATAGAGTTAGGGACACTTACTTCGGATTAATAAGGTCTCGTTGGACTGGGGGGAAGAAAAATAGAAAGAAAAAAGAAGGAAGATGTATTAAAAGAAACAGGTTTTTGATTATAGTTATCGTCGTCAATGAAAACGAGCTTATATGCCTGGTTAGATCCAGTTCAGGTTGTCTTCTTTTTTTTAGATTTGCTTTTTAGTTTGTTTATGTTTATTTATTACTTGTCATTTATTTATTATTATTTGTTACTTATCATTAATTTGTTTATTATTATTTGTTACTTATCACTTATATATTTATTCATTATTTATTATTACCTATCATTTATTAATTCAATTATTGCTTATTTACTTTAATTATTATTCTACGTTATTAAGGCGCTCCCAAGAAATTTATTTAAGTGAATCATAATTTTTTAGTAAAAAGAAAAAACCGAGAGGGCCAATTAGGCTTATATATATGTATTATATATATATATATATATATATATATATATATATATATATATATTTATATATATATATTTGTTTGCTTATTACCTTTTTTGTTTATATTTATTTTACTTATAATTCCAATGCGCATATGTCTACGTTTTTAAGGCATTCGTAAGAGATTTATTTAATGGCGTGATCATAGTACTACCGTAAAAAAACACGAGGTCGTATTTTAGCCCTTCTTAGCGTTTTATTTATTTATTTATTTATTTGTTTGTTTGTTTATTTATTCATTAATTTTTAATCATGGATATACATAATTTGATAACGTGAATCATAATACTTTCGTAAAAAGAGCAAGAGGGCTAATTTAACAAGGAATTTAACAAGGTTATATTTGGATTCCAGGTTATGCTGTGTCCTCTTCTTTTATTTTTTGTTTGTGATTTTCCTTTTCTTTATTTGTTACCATGGTGTACTGGAAACGGCCTTTAGGAAGGTAGCGAACGATTAAATTTGAGGAGAGATAGAATGGTAAATTTTGGGGTGGATTAGTCAGCCTTCGCAGAGGTTTGTGGTGTTCCGGCATACATACATATATATATTCCTACCACGACTAATATATTATATATATATATATATATGTGTGTGTGTGTGTGTGTGTGTGTGTGTGTGTGTGTGTGTGTGTGTGTGTGTTTTCCTACCACGATTAGTATGTATCCTATATATATATATATATCATTATCCTACCACTATTCGAAAAAAATGTATTTTCATAATACATTTTTCATAAAACAATATTTACTTTCCTACCAATATTTAAATAAATAATTACTTCCCACCACTGTTCTAAAGGTGTATAGCTTCTTAAGAAGCAAATAAATAAATAAATAAAATAAAAACAAAAAATAACTAAAAACAACAAATAAATAAAAACAACAAATAAATAAAAACCAACAAAAGCAGAGCCATTTCCCTTCCATCTTTTCTCTCCCTGGGAATTCCATAAGAAATTAAGACGTGATTCCCTGAACGACAGCGCTGGCTGGCATTCCTGATACACATTCCAGATTCCTATCCGATCCGAGTTCCGTCACGTCCGAGTTGTTGGCTCCCTTGGACATGTCCTCAGGGAGGACCGATTAGAGAGAGAGAGAGAGGCCCTTTCAGATGTCCTCCTCTTCCTCCTCCTCCTCCTCCTCCTCCTCCTCCGTCGTCTTCGAGGGGGTTAATCTGGACGTAATTGAAGCTGGGTCCTCCTCCTCCTCCTCCTCCCCTCCTCCTCCTGTCTCATAGTTCCAGGAGGATTTGCTGGAAACGCCGCAGCGAGCCTGACTGGAAAGGGACATGTCTCAGTTTGACTGAAGGCTGTTGAGCCCTTCATACCAAATGGACGTCAAGGTCGATTTGGTTGATGAGGGTTCTGACTTCTTCATTCGATGTCAAGTGCGATGTCACGTTGTCAGAATGGAGTCTGTTTTGATGGAATTTGCAGCAGTAACAGCAGCAACAGCATTAACAGTGTTAGCAATAAAGCAAAGCGGCATTAAGAGTGGCAGCAATAACATTAAAAGCAGCAGCGTCAACAGTAGTAGCAGTATTGACAGCAGTGACAACATGAACACCAGCAACAGCACCAGCACCACCATTAACAGCAGCTTCAGTATTAACAGCAACAACAGCATTGACAGTGTCAGCAACAACATTAAAAGCAGCAGCAACAGTAGTAGCAGTGTTAACAGCAGTAACAACATTAGCAGCATTAACAGCACCAGGATCATCATTAACAGCAGCAGCGGTATTAACAGTAATAAGGACATTAACAGCAGCAACAGCATTAACAGCACCAGCATCATCATTAACAGCAGCAGCGGTATTAACAGCATTAACAGAAGCAACAGCATTAACAGGAGCAGCAGCATTAGCAGAAGAAGAAACAGCATTAACAGCAGCAACAGTAGCAGCAGTTTTAACAGCAGTAACAGCATTAAAAGCAGTAACAGCATGAATAGCACCGGCAGAATTAACAGCATTAACAGCAGCAGCAACATTAACACCACCGGCAGAATTAACAGCATTAACAGCAGCAGCCAACAACAGTAACAATTTTCTATGGGGTCTTTCTTCTCAAGTATGACAAAAGCAGCCTTTGAAAAAAAAAAGATGGGTGAATGATGGGGAAAGGCAGAGGAAGGGGAAGGTGCCACATTTTGGAAATTGAAAGGTGCTACATTTTGGAAAATGAAAGCTGCCATATTTTGGAAATTGAAATGTACCACATTTTGGAAATTGAAAGCTGCCACATTTTGGAAATTGATGGGTTGAAGAACTGTTGAATCCGGTTCACGTTAACATTATTATTATTATTATTATTATTATTATTATTATTATTATTATTATTATTATTCAGAAAATGAGCCCTATTCATATGGAACAAGCCAACCAAAGGGGCCACTGGTTGAAATTCAAGTTTCCTAACAACATGGTGTTCATTAGAAAAAAAAGTAAGAGGAGGTAAAGGGAAATACAGAAAGAAGAGATCACTTATTAAAAGAGAAAAAATGAATGAACAGATTAATAAAGATAAAAATGTAAATGATTAATTACAAGGCGAATAGGGTAGTAAAATGTTTACACAGTCCAGCCGTAGCGTTTAAATAATCTTCAGATTTTATTTATGATCTTCTAATATCTGGACTGCATTTACCCATAACAAACGCCATGACCGTTTTCATAGACACCCCTGCTAATCAGACCTCGAAAACTGGTCACGCCCACCTTCATCACATTTGGCTCATCTCGAGTGACCTCCCCATCCCATCCCATCCCATTCAATCCCACTACATCGCCCCCCCTACCCCATCCCAGTGGCTTGGCTCAGCCTCTGATAAACCCATGGAGGTGCATCCAGGGTGACACCCCAAACCCCCGTCCCCCTGTATACAGCCCTCCTCCAGTGGCACTCAATCATATTTACTGTCCCTACCAGCCTCCCGGTAGCGAGATCCAAACCACTAATATTTACACAGAGGTTTCTCCTCGGAGTCACTTTCCTTGATGGATCGGCGGGACAGTGGCATAGTTTATAGGCTTTCACGGTCGAGCCTCTTACAAATTGCCGCTCTGGAGAGTCTCTGTCGAGTCTCTCTGTCCGAGGGCATGATGGAAGAGGTGTGACGCGGACGATTCGTGCTTGCGGAGAGCTGTGTTGTAGGACTCCCTCCTCTTCCCTCTCCTCTCTCCCTCCCTCCCCCTTTACACCGCTCTCTTTCTATCCCTTTGACACATTCTGTAGTATTTCTTTGATTCTGGGACGACGTCGGAATTCTCATTCATTCATTCATTCATTCATTCATTCATTCCTCGAAAGCTCTTGCAAGTTGATGGTGTTTTCCAATTCTGCAAGATTACGAAGGGCCCCTGTCAGTATATTTGACGTTCATAACGATTATAATGAAGGCGATAACAGGAGGAAGAACGAAGAAGAAGAAAATGAGGAGGAGGAGGAATACCTCAACGTGTAATCGGCAGCAAGTAGCCTCCTCCCCCTCCTCCTCCTCCTCCTCAGAAATTCGAAGCTGGGGGATCATTATATCTGATACCGTTGAACGTATTCACGCTCGACATTGCTGCCTGTTCCAGACGATATATAGCAAAGTCTGTAAGCAAAGTCTGTGGAATGATAGCAGGTATATATTTTTTTAATCCTTCGCTGCGAAACGATCTCTAATAATCACTTAAGTTTATTTATTTGTTAGTGAAATAGTTGAATGTATTAATTAATATTTTCAGAAAGGTCTTGACTCTCTTAAAAATTGGATATTTGAAACTGTTATGAGAAGTGCTGTGAACTATCTGGTTGTGTCGACGTCTCTCGCGCCCCGGCTCCAAGTATTGGCAATAAGATACAGCAATTTGACGCCTGGCTGATGTTCTTTTAACCTCTCTCTCTCTCTCTCTCTCTCTCTCTCTCTCTCTCTCTTGAACCCTAAAACCCCTGCTCGTCTTGCAGTGCTGTGAGGATTTCTTTAGCCTTCTCTCTCTCTCTCTCTCTCTCTCTCTCTCTCTCTCGAACCCTAGAACCCTGCTCGTCTTGCAGTGCTGTGAGGATTTCTCTCTCTCTCTCTCTCTCTCTCTCTCTCGAACCCTAGAACCCCTGCTCGTCTTGCAGTGCTGTGAGGATTTCTCTCTCTCTCTCTCTCTCTCTCTCTCTCTCTCTCTCTCTCTCGAACCCTGGAACCCTGGAACCCCTGCTCGTCTAATAGTACTGTGAGGATTTTTTCTCTCTCTCTATAGAAACAATAAAATACAGCAATTTGATATCTGGCTGATGTTCTTTTAACCGCCCCCCCCCCCCCCTTCTCTCTCTCTCTCTCTAGAGTCCCTGCTCGTCTAGCAGTACTGAGGATATCTCTCTCTCTCTCTCTCTCTCTCTCTCTATATATATATATATATGTACACACACACACACACATATATACTACTATATATATATATATATATATATATATATATATATATTATATATATATATATTTATATATATATAAATATATATATATATATATATATATATATATATATATATATATAAACAATAAGATACAGCAATTTGATATCTGGCTGATGTTCTTTTTAACCGTTCCCCCCCCCCCCCTCCCCCCCCCCCCTCTCTCTCTCTCTCTCTCTTTTCTCTCTCTCTCTCTCTCTCTCTAGATACCCTCTCGTCCTAAACGACCCTTAGGACTTATTTTACTCTCATTTGCATGTCCTTCCGAATTCCCACCTCACACGAGGAATCAGCAGTTAAAGTGTCAGCCTCGCCTCTCTCGTGTGAATATAAACAAAGCCACGATCCGGGATGTGTTTGTCAAAAGATTCCTTCACACACACAGTTTCGAGCGTGTATGCGCGCGCGCGCGTCTTTCGAACGGCCGGGGATGGTTCTTCCCTCACTAATTTGTTTTTGTCAGTAACAAGTCTTTAACGAGCCATAAAATTCGAGGGTTGGAATGGCTCTGACACCTTATGATGGAGTGGTGCCTCCTGGAAGAGACTATATGGTAGGTTCTCTCTCTCTCTCTCTCTCTCTCTCTCTCTTTCTCTCTCTCTCGTTTCCAGCAAGGGATTTTTTTTGTACTTTAAAGGATTCTCTCTCTCTCTCTCTCTGTCTGTCTCACTCACAAGGCATTTTTTGTACCTTAAAGGATTCGGCTCTCTCTCTCTCTCTCTCTCTCTCTCTCTCTCTCTCAAGGTATTTTAGTACTTTAAAGGATCTCTCTCTCTCCTCTCTCTCTCTCTCTCTCTCTCTCTCTCTCTCTCTGAAGGAAGATCAAATATTATGGAAAAGTTGGATTTTTTAATGTCAGAATTTCTGGAAATGAAAAAAAGAACAACATACCAGAACAGGAAAGAGACATGGGTGTAAAATCCTTATTACTACCATTATTAAATGAAGGAGAAACACGCAAACCATCATAGTGATGAATGCGCAGGGTTTAGTTTACGAGTAACTCAAAAAGAAAAAATAGAGTACTTAGAAGAACTAACCCAAATTGAAAAGAAACTAGATATAATGAATATAAGTGAAACACCTGGTATTCCAAGAGACTGGGAATGATGATCAAATAAAAGGGTTCCAAACTTATAGATCAGATAGAAAAAATAGGAATCAAGGGGGAACCGCAATATATGGGAAAGACAAAAAACAAGGAAAAATATATGAGAAATATAGTAACTCAGAATGTGAACTAATAGCGGTAGAATTTGAATCTGAAAAAATTAATGAACATAGTAATATATAGACCTCCTAATACTAAAGAGTTTGACTTAATAATTGAAAAATTGGATGATATATGTAGAAATCACAAGGACTGGACTATTCTCCTATCTGGTGACTTCAACTTTCCTTTCGTAGAATGGAAAGAACGAATAGGAGATTGTGGTTGTACTTATACATATAAAAAAGAGAGTAATAGTAGTGCAGAAGATAAGAGGCAATTTGAAAAGCTATTAGATATGCTACTAGAATACAACATTCAACAAATAAATCACCTGCCAACAAGAAAGGAAAACAATATTTAGACCTAGTGTTTTGTGAACGAGATGAATTATGTAAAGAAATAATAGTTTATAATGCGAGTATTTCAGACCATAATGTCATAGAATTAACAGTTCATTCCAAAGCAAGTGAAAACAGAGATAAGCAAGAAATGAAAAAGTGGGAAGGATATGGAAAATACAACTTCTACAGTAAAAAATATAAAATGGTCAGAAATAAATGAAGAATTAAACAAAGATTGGGATAACATTTTCGTAAGTGATGACATAAGGGTAAATACGGAGATATTATATAAAATATTGGAGAAAATAGTGGATAAATATATACCGAAGAAGAAAAGTAAACATCATTCATGCATACCAAGAGACAGAAGGATCTTGTTCCAGAAAATCAGAAAGTGGAAAAAAAGGTCTTGCAAAAGAAAAAAATGCATGGAAAGTTATAGAACTAAAAAGTAAGATAGAAAATGCAGAACAAAAGATTATACAATCAAAAGAAATGAAAAACGGGACTTGGAAGAAAAAACACTATTAACTATCAAGCAAAAACCGCAAACTATTATACTCATATGCAAGAAGATGAATAAAAGAAGAATAGAAATAGGCCCTCTGAGAATTGAAGAGAGATTAACGAATGAAAAAAGGAAATTTGCAACATACTGCAGAACGATATAAGAGAGAATTCACCCCTAGAATAGATAATGAAGATAATGATATAGAAGTAAGGGACGAAAATAGTGAATATTTAGCTGACATAGAAATTAATGAAACTGATATTGTGCAGGCAATTAATGAAAATTAAAAATGGAGCTGCTGCAGGGCCGGATGGAGTCCCTGCTATTTT
>NC_087203.1:115025582-115028084 GCF_015104395.2 Macrobrachium nipponense | reverse complement strand
CAACAGTGCAGAAAATTTTTTTTCTGATAAAATATAACATATTTATCTTAATTTTCGTTGCTAAAGCCACGTGCAATTTGACTAGATTTTTGCATGTGCCACAAGTAAGCTGGAGGTCGGATCACGCCTTGTTTGTTTATTTATTTATTTATTTACTATTTGCTTATTTATTTACTTATCTTTATCTTATACATATATCCTGTTCATTTATTTATTTATTTTGTTTATTTATCTAATAATCTTTTTTATTTTATATACTCATTTATTTATTTGATTTTATTTGTGCATTTGATTATTGAATTTATGTATTTAATTACTTTATTTCACTATATGTTAATTTTATATATTTGTTATTTTATTGATTTTGTTAGTTTATTGATCTTTTTATTTGTTGTTTGTCTATTAATCATTCACTTTATTTATTTATTTATTCATTTATTTAATTATTTTACGTATTGATTTATCTATTTTTGGAATGTTGTAGATTTGGCAGTGTTGATGATAATACGTTGAATGTCAGTATCTGAACATAAAATCTTCATATCTGTTAGTGAACTGACCAGGGAAAATTCAAGTCCTTTTTTGTCTGGTCTGGTAAGATCATTGGTTTCCCTTTTCCAGGGACGGTAGAAAATTTCCCGTAAATGGAAAGCTTTATAATTAGGTAGGAAGGAACTAATCTTACTTTCTCGAGTAGACAATTAATGGGTAAATAATGAAAAAAAATCTTATTCTAAGTTAAATTGTTAGAGGCACAAAAATTTAGGAGACTTTTCAAATGAAAGACAATGGCCTTTTTGTAATTTAGCTCATTTTAACAACGCAGAGGTAAATGGCATGTAATTTAACTCATTTTAACATTTTAAAAACTCAGAGGTAAATGGCATTTTTGGTGAGATGTTAAAATCTTCTAGAATAATAAAAGTACATTTTGATTGGAAGACGATTAAGTAGGGAAATCAATCATTCTATATAAGGAATAAGGTTGCAGCCATCACCTGTTGAATAGACATTCAATTAAGTTATTAAATAAGAAAAAAAAATATAAAAAATATCAGACCACCTGCAGACAGGAACCCGGAGTAAATAGATCAACAGCCACAAATGACGGAATATAAAAAAATTTAATCGCCAAGCGAATTCATAATTGATTAAAAGAAAGAGGGTCACGGTCGCATCCCTTGCGGGACCCCGCTAGCCAGCCAGCCAGCCAGCCAGCTAGCTGTAGCCTCCCCAGGCGATAAAAACCTGTCGTCGACGGAAGGAAGCGGCGACGAGCGACGAGGACGTCGAGGCTGCGCGCCATTATCGCCCGCCCGCCCGCGAGGAAGTCATCAATAATTTATCGTTGGTGGGCTGTCTTCGACTTCTTTACTGCTCGGGGGATACGCCCGTGAAATGCCCACATATTTATTGGGTACATTTCGGGGCGCAAATGAGCCCTAATTAGGATTCATAAATTCCCCGCCGCTGAAGGTTTCTGTTATTAATTACGCCCAAATGGAGTTTGCTTAATATTCTAATGACTGGTAATGAGTGGATTTTTTCCTTCCCCCTTTCCGACCCTTCCCCAACAGGGGTCCCCGGCCCCCTCCCCCCTGCGTTGATAGAATTAAACGCCCTGTTTCAGGTAAAAACAGTATTTTTTTTTATTTATTCATCTTTTTTTTTTTTTTTTATTTGCGAAAAAAGCAGATATGCGGAAGGATCGAGATTTGCAGCGTTATGTCGTGAACACATGTCGGCAAGTTATCACAAACTCCGCTGTTTATCAAGGTTTTCAAATGATTACCGGCATAAATTGGAACCGGCTCGTACGAGGGACGTATCTGTGTCTGAGATGTAAAATGATACGTAATAAAATTTTGAGGGCGAATAATAATAACAATAATGATAAAAAGAATGATAATAAAAGTTTTCCATGTATCTCGCGTGAAGACCTGTTTCCGGTGTAGATAGGCATCTTATCAGGTACATTTTCGGCGAGTGATAAAGTCAGAGAAAATAATGATTTGTTAAAAGCGATTTGAAAAGATTTTTTTTCGTTTTATAGACGATTGAGAACTCAAACGTTTGTGTGTGCGTATGTGTGGGTGCGTATGTGTGTGTGTGTGTGTGAGTGTGTATGTAAGAGAGAGAGAGAGAGAGAGAGAGAGAGAGAGAGAGAGAGAGAGAGCACATTTAGCGTAACACCATCCAGCAATTGCCAATACATACATCTTCAATCACGAATTACACCGTCAAAATAATAAAACACAAACCACTAAATAATTTCTATCGTCGACTCAGTAGGAGGCGGAAACTAAAACGAATTAACCGGATATGTCGTCATCAAGCAGACAACGAGAGCTATTGCTTCTCTATAAAACTACTTGATACCCAGATTGTTCTCCCCGGATACCCACAGCATCGGTTGAATTCATCAAAGTACCCCGCAGAGTTGATTTATGCAATTTTTTTTTTTTAACTCCCGGTTTTCACACGTCACAGAATGGCGATTGG
>NC_087203.1:115015582-115020582 GCF_015104395.2 Macrobrachium nipponense | reverse complement strand
AGTAACTTCCGGCAACACTCATTTTTTAACTCTCTTTTTAGCATATTTCGCTTTTTTTAACTGTCGTTTAATTCTCATACTGCAGGACATATATCATATCTTGAAGGCCCTAATCACCGCTCTTAAGTAGGCAAATTCGTTTACAAACTGCGTGCTTACTTGCTTGCATGCGCGTGTTCTTGCGGGAAATGCCTTCCCAAGAAAAAAAAAAAACTTAAAAAAATGGAAGGCTATAGCGTGATCTGCTATAGTATTCCTTTTTCGTCGCTACATTGCTTTCAAAGCGCGTGCTTTTCTGCTTGTGTTTCCTAGCCGAGTTCTTTTTTTTTCTTTCTTTCTTTTTTTTTGTAGACGTTGAAGTGTGTTTATATTTACTCATTCTTCCTAGTATTCTCTGGATCATTCTGTCTTCTTGATCCAAAGTATCTTATCTTCAAATTTTCTATTATAGTGTATATATATATATATATATATATATATATATATATATATATATATATCTATATATATATATATATATGTGTGTGTGTGTGTGTGTGTGTGTGTGTGTATATATATAGCTATATATATATATATATAATATATATATATATATATATATATATATATATATATATATACACACACACACATATATATATATATATATATTATATATATATATATATATATATATATATATATATATATACAGGCATACATATACGTATGCACATATATGTTTTTTTAAATCTTTGTATTCATGTTTAATCATTTTCTTTTTAATTTTCCATTTTACACTTTTTTTGGTGCACGTGATCTAGAGACAATACACAATAATTGAAAGTCAAACAATATGATTGAATCTTAAGCATTGAAATTATGCATTCAACGTCGCTGGGTAAGAAGAACATATAACTCAAATTTATAAGCCACAAATGCCGGTTTGATATCGAATATACCTTGGGAATATAACTATATAATGTTAAGTCGTTCGTGGTGATTATTGAATACCAGATGTCAAATACATCCTTTAAAACTGTGCCAATACCCTGATTTATACCGAGGCGAGAAGACGTTTATAAATTAACTCTTCCTCTTGCAATATTGAGAGTATCTATGCATGCAATTATTCAATATATTCATATGTGACGTCAGCTATAGATCAAAATCTTAAACTGAAAGATCGTAATAAATATACTACATAGTATGATTATATCTTCACAGAAAAAAAAGAGGACTTACGGAATTTATAACGGGTTTAATCTAATCTCGATTACCCTCCACCCCACCCCCACCCCCTATGTCTTACTCCCCCCCCCCGCCCCCCCACACCGCCCAGCAACCCCCCCCCCCCCCCACCCCCCCCCCCCCGCACTCTCCAATCCTTCCTTCAGGAGTCTTTTAAATGAATTCCAGTCGGGTTGTACAATGGATGCATCCGTCCTGTATGGCAGACGTGGTGAATTCTCTCTCTCTCTCTCTCTCTCTCTCTCTCTCTCTTCTCTTGCGTATCTGACGTATAAAATATTGTCAAATATTTTGAGTAATCTAAAACACGTTAGTATACACGACATATGATTGAATGTACAGATGTATCTTTCCTGTATAGCCGACGGGGTGAATTTCTCTCTCTCTCTCTCTCTCTCTCTCTCTCTCTCTCTCTCATTGTTGTCTATCGCACACCTGACGGATTAAAGTATCGTAAGCTGTTTTGAGCAATCTAAAGTACATTAGTATACATGACGTATGATTGAATATATACTAGATGCATCCTTCCTGTTTGGCAGACGCGGTGAATTCTCTCTCTCTCTCTCTCTCTCTCTCTCTCTCTCTCTCAAACTGATGAAAGTATTCTAAAACCTCATACCTCATAACTGAATATATCTCCTTACATTTTTCGACAACTCGAATCGTAAGTTATTCATCAGGAAACAAAATGTTAACGAAAGCAGTGTCATTATTCGTATCCAAGGCCTGTGAGAGTGAGAGAGAGAGAGAGAGAGAGAGACATTAATAGCCTGTGTTGCTTATCTTATTACAAGTACGTTCTCACCTGCTGCAACCCGCGTGTCCTCATTTGATAAAAATCGCCATCAAGAGACTCGGTTAACCGATGTCATTTGATGAGAGATGTCGGAAAACCATTAGCGATATGCTGCTAAATTAAATGGTGTGTGTGTGTGTGTGTGTAGTACACCGGGGTGAGGGAACGTTGTGGGGAAGGGTTAGGACTGCAAGGGGGTTCGTATAAAATGTGTTAAAAGAATTAGTAATATTCTGCTAAATTTATTGCCCGTCCTGTTTGTGTTTGAACGGTGCGGGAAAAATAAAAGAAAAAAAATTCACGAGGTTGTTAGGTACGGAAAGGGGTAGAGGAAGGGGGATAGGGGAAGGGGGAAGGGGGGGGCATTTTTTTAGAAGGTGAAGGGGATAGAGAGGCAGGAAAAAGGTTCGAGGATAGGGGAAGGGGAAGGTGAGGTGAAGAGTGAGGGGTTGTAGGGGTAGGGGAAAGAGTAACGGGAAGGGAAACGGTATGGAGTAAGGGTAGGGGAAGGGGGTAGGGGAGGGGAAGGGGGGGGGGGGTGTTTTTCATTGGGACCTCTGCCGCCGTTGCGTGTGGATCCTTATCATCACACATTCTGGGACTATGTTCGGTGTCGCCTATACTACTTTCGGTAGCCCATTGCGACCGCCGATGTCCTCGTATGTTGATATGCGAGATGCGCTGTGTGTCCTCTCTCTCTCTCTCTCTCTCTCTCTCTCTCTCTCTCTCATAATTCACTTGTTCACTTAATGCCATGCTACCCCTCTGTCTGTCTGTCTGTTTGTCTCTCATATCGTTTTCACTTAGTAAGTTGCTCTCTCTCTCTCTCTCTCTCTCTCTCTTCTCTCTCTCCTCTCTCTCTCTTTGATTTTCAACTCGTCTCTCTCTCTCATGGTTTTCACTTGATACAACGCTCTCTCTCTCTCTCTCTCTCTCTCTCTCTCTCTCTCTCTCTCTCTCTCTCTCTCATATTGTTTTCACTTGATATGTTGCTCGCTCCCTCTCTCTCTTTCTCTCAGGTATATGGTTGTCATTTGGCAAGCTGCTCTCTCTCTCTCTCTCTCTCTCTCTCTCTCTCTCTCTCTGTGATCATTTACTCACACCCGAATCCTAACATCTTGTCTATACAGACTTTCCCAGAGAGAGAGGGACGGAGAGAGAGATGTGAAGAGAGAGGCGACGAGAGATCGAGACGAGAGAGGGTTATCGATCGCGAAATTGTAAAAAAAAACAGAAAAAAAATAAAAAAACTGTTTGCCATTGCACTTAAAATGTTACGGCGTGAAGTTAATGTTATCATTTACTATTAAATTCATAAAAGTTTATTATTACTATTTACTATTAAACTTTATGAAAGTTACGAAAGGAGAGGACACTGTAACGACACTGAAACTGGTGTTTCACGTTGATGCATATTTAGGATACCTATTAAACCTCCTTGAGATAATACACACACACAACAACCACACACACACACATATATATATATATATATATATTATATATATATATATCTATAATATATATATAAACCTATACAAATGACTTATTGAACACTTGGGTTATGCCATAGTATTATTGTTTGACATGTTTTTTTTTTTAAAATAACCATTGTAAACAATACCAAATTATTATATAGTCTTCTGCAGAATGAACGCTCGAGTTATTAAGCGGTAGTTTCTATATATCTGTATGCAAATAATTATAGAAAACGTACTTTATGCATTGGTAAATATTGCATAACCTGTACTACACAGGTATGCATGTGATTATAGGCTGGTCTAGTATAGGCTCCTAGAGAATCAGCACTAGCTGCGTTTACATTCACACGAAAACTCACATAAATTGCAAAGACGTTTTTGATTATTTATATATCTCCCATCGCCAGCATCCCAAGTCGAATGAATATCTTAACGGCTTGTGTTCAATCGTGGATTTGGAGTGCAAAGCACGTGGTAAGGATTGCTGGGGTTGTGGGGGCGGGGGAGTGGGAGGGGATGTGTCCCGTTTGTGGATGGGATGGGGCTGCCCTACCCTTCTACCCCAACCCACCAGAAATCGGGTGGAGGGGATGGTCGACCAATGACTCAGCATGTATACAGAGCAGGTGCCAATACTCTATACCACAAACGCCAGATTAGCCCACCAGCACCAAAAGCAATGAACGGATCATATTATTTTATTTATATTTTCTCATTTTTTTTTATACCTGTAGAACATCCTAGACCGCTTGAACGTTTACCTGTACGTTGCCTGTCCGTAAACGTTGCCAAATGACTGTTAATGAAGTCATTTGGAGCCATTTGTATTTTACTGCGGAATTAAACGGTGCTGTTAAGAAAAGGGACGTTTCCAAGCCACCAACAGATAGGCGTGTCCTTCCGGTTGTTGTAACAGAGAGAGAGAGGGAGGTAGAGAGAGAGAGAGAGAGAGAGAGAGAGAGAGACAGACAGACAGACAGACTTATTACATACATCTATTAAGGGATGTGAATAAATGAAGTTCATTTACGTGCCTAAGTGACAACGTATTCATATATTTATGTATATGTATATTATATAATATAGATTATAGCATGGTATATATATACAATATATACTATTATATTATATAATATATATATATATATATATATATAATATATATATGGTAATATATATATATATATATATATATAATATATATTATTCTATATAATATATATATATATATATATATATATATGAGGGGCAAAGACATTTGAATAAATCATTATTTTATTTTAACTTAACGTTCAGTCTCAGTTTCTCATTGATATCCCCCTGTGTTGCAAAATCAGGTTTTTGATTATTGAAGTTTTATTTTTTTTAGTGAGACCATACACTCACCTCCCCCACATATATATGTATATATATATATATATATATATATATATATATATATAATATATATATATATATATATATATAGTGAGATGAGATAACATATAATCACA